>NC_069499.1:665036453-665216453 GCF_027579735.1 Bombina bombina
AAACGTCAAGACTGGGCCAAGAAATATCTCAAGACTGATTTTTCTAAGGTTTTATGGACTGATGAAATGAGAGTGAGTCTTGATGGGCCAGATGGATGGGCCCGTGGCTGGATTGGTAAAGGGCAGAGAGCTCCAGTCCGACTCAGACGCCAGCAAGGTGGAGGTGGAGTACTGGTTTGGGCTGGTATCATCAAAGATGAGCTTGTGCGGCCTTTTCGGGTTGAGGATGGAGTCAAGCTCAACTCCCAGTCCTACTGCCAGTTTCTGGAAGACACCTTCTTAAAGCAGTGGTACAGGAAGAAGTCTGCATCCTTCAAGAAAAACATGATTTTCATGCAGGACAATGCTCCATCACACGCGTCCAAGTACTCCACAGCGTGGCTGGCAAGAAAGGGTATAAAAGAAGAAAAATCTAATGACATGGCCTCCTTGTTCACCTGATCTGAACCCCATTGAGAACCTGTGGTCCATCATCAAATGTGAGATTTACAAGGAGGGAAAACAGTACACCTCTCTGAACAGTGTCTGGGAGGCTGTGGTTGCTTCTGCACGCAATGCTGATGGTGAACAGATCAAAACACTGACAGAATCCATGGATGGCAGGCTTTTGAGTGTCCTTGCAAAGAAAGGTGGCTATATTGGTCACTGATTTGTTTTTGTTTTTGTTTTTGAATGTCAGAAATGTATATTTGTGAATGTTGAGATGTTATATTGGTTTCACTGGTATAAATAAATAATTGAAATGGGTATATATTTGTTTTTTGTTAAGTTGCCTAATAATTATGCACAGTAATAGTCACCTGCACAAACAGATATCCCCCTAAAATAGCTATAACTAAAAACAAACTAAAAACTACTTCCAAAACTATTCAGCTTTGATATTAATGAGTTTTTTGGGTTCATTGAGAACATGGTTGTTGTTCAATAATAAAATTAATCCTCAAAAATACAACTTGCCTAAT
The DNA here is from genome assembly GCF_027579735.1 of Bombina bombina. Classification (NCBI taxonomy): domain Eukaryota; kingdom Metazoa; phylum Chordata; class Amphibia; order Anura; family Bombinatoridae; genus Bombina; species Bombina bombina. The sequence goes on from NC_069499.1 coordinate 665,037,416, forward strand.
AATTCTGCACTCCCTGTATAATGGTTACAGCTTCCCTTTACCAGTTCTAACTGCACAAGATACTACTTAACACAACTAAGTTGAAAAACCTGAGGTTTTCGGTTCCTGATTGAAAAATAAATGTGAACACTAACCTGATATTTCACCCACTGTACCCTAAGTTCGATTTCATAATTTTAATTCCCGGATACCAGCCTGTTATTGCTGTGTAATTGGCTAATGTTCTTGTGCAGTCCAATGTATCACTGTTTCATTGTTATGTGATGATTTATGTTTGAACCTCATCCTCAATAAAAAAAATGTTTTTTTGTTTTTTTTAAAAAAGGTGTCTAATTTAGCAGGTAGAGGAAGGGTATCAATTTTCCCTGTTCCGCAAAAAGGATTTGCTACGAACTGTTTTTGAGCTATACATCTTAAGCAGACTGTTTGTTACTTTGTGCTTTACTGCACATACATTTGGATGCAGCAATGGATAAAAGCTTGTTCAGGACTACTAAGGTTTAAGAGCGCTCTTAACAGTTTCATGTCACTTCAGGGATCCCTGATATAGGCTCTGTATAGCCTTATTTTTGTGTGCATCCCTCATTGTGTTATACCAGTGTAGGATAGGTGCCTCCATTTTGTATTTGATTAGCTTCATAAAGGGTAGCAGATATAGAGGCCTACTTATCAAGCCGTCAACTTACTTGCATTCAACGGCACCAATACGCTCGCCTGACATTGCCTAACATCGCGGCCGCGGACCTGAATATGCTCTCCATATTTATAAAGAAAGCTGTCAAAAAGCCGCTCACCAAGTACGGGCGATGAGTAGCGGACTGTTGTTAACTAACAGTCATCGATCTCGCTGCTATTCGGCTTTTTACCAGCTTTATTTATATCCTGTCACTAATCACCGCCACTATACTAAACTATTTAACCCCTATCCCGCCGCTTCCCGACCCTGCCGCAACTTTAATAAAGTTATTAACCCCTATCCCGCCGCTCCCGGAGCCCACCGCAACTCTAATAAATGAATTATCCCCCTAATCTTCTGCCCCCTACACCGTCGCCACCTACATTATGTTATTAACCCCTAAGCTCCTGGCCTCCACATCAGTACCACTTACTAAACCTATAAACCCTAAAATGCCAACCCCCAACATCGCCATAAATTAAATTAAGCTATTAACCCCTAAACCTATCAACCCGCTAACTTTATATTAAATATTAACTCATCCCTATCTTCTAATACATTTAAACTTATCTTTAGATTTAAATTAAACTATATTAAACTAATAATTACCTACCCTATATATTATACTAAAAACACATTAAACTATATTAAACTAATAATTAACCTACCCTAACTGTTATACTAAAATTACATTAAACTATATTAAACTAATAATTAATATATCCTATCTGTTATACTAAAATTACATTAAACTACCAATTAAATTAACTATATTATATATTTAAAAACCTAACCCTACTCAAATTATTTAAATCTACTATTACAAATTACAAAGTTACAAAAAACTAACAACTAAGTTACAAAAAATAACAAACACTAAGTTACCAAAAAAATAAACACTAAGTTACAAAAAATTAAAAAATAATTTAGCAAATATTTAAACTAATTACACCTAATTTTAGAGCCCTATGAAAATAAAAAAGCCCCCCAAAATAAAAAAAAAACCTAGCCTACAATAAACTACCAATGGCTCTTAAAAGGGCCTTTTGCATTGCCCCAAAGAAATCAGCTCTTTTACCTATAAAAAAAAAATACAAACACCCCCCAACAGTAAAACCCATCACCCACACAACTAACCCCCCAAATAAAAACCTAATCTAAAAAACCTAAGGACCCCATTGCCCTGAAAAGGGCATTTGTATTGGCATTGCCCTTAAAAGGGCATTTAGCTCTTTTTCAAAAGCCCAAACCCTAATCTAAAATTAAAACCCACCCAATAAACCCTTAAAAAAGCCTAACACTAACCCCTGAAGATCCACTTACAGTTTCTGAAAAGCCGACATCCATCCTCAACGAAGCGGCAGAAGTCCTCATTTAAGCCAGCAGAAGTCTTCATCCAAGCGGGCCGAAGTCCTCCTCGAAGCCAGTAGAAGTGGTCCTCCAGCAGGGCAGAAGTCTTCACCCAGACGGCATCTTCTATCTTCATCCATCCGATGCGGAGCGGATCCATCTTCAAGACATCCGACGCGGAGCATCCTCTTTGTTCGACGTCTTCTTGAACAATGAATGTTCCTTTAAATGACATCATCCAAGATGGCATCCCTTAGATTCTGATTAGCTGATAGAATTCTATCAGCCAATCGGAATTAAGGTTGAAAAAATCCTATTGGCTGTTGCAATCAGTCAATAGGATTGAGCTTTCATCCTATTGGCTGAGCAATTACACTAGTATAAAGGAAAGGCTAAAAGAAATTATGTTTGGGAATAGGAATCCAAGCTTTTAGCAAAGCTCATACAGCAAGTAGGCATTCATAACAAAAATATATTAAAGGTAATATGGTACCACTATAAGTACTACTTAATATACATACAATTTGAGACTCAAAAGAACCATAATTTTAGTATATCTGTAGGTACATAGATTTCGGACAAATATAGAATTCTTTCTGAAAGTCAAGGGGTTGTTAACTAACATTTTAAAAGTAAATGGTACAATGTGCTGTATACTGCAGGTAAACAAAATTAACCTTTAAATATTTGTTGCAAGAATATTGTTGTAAGACAAATCTGACAATTTTATAAATTAGTTTAAATATATTCTAGATGTTTTCTGTGAGAAATAAAAAAAAAAATCTGCAGATAACAAAGCTGGTAACCATTATGTCTGTCTTTTATTAGTGTTAGCAAATTATAATGATACAGGATTGTCTGTCACTATTAAGCATACTTCTTAGGGAATTTTTTGAAAGTCAATTATGTGAATTATTTCTCTAATACAAGCAGATGGTATTTGTACCCTTGTGAGGCAGTCAAGGTGAACTTGATACTGTAATTTATGAGAAACCAGTACGATCTGTTTATTAGAGATCACAAAAGGACCATATAGATTTTTGCATTTGGCTCCTTTCGATTAACACTGCCAATGTTCTGCTCACTGTTAAGGTTCTTTTTTCTTTCAATGCAAACTCTGCCATGTTTCATTTTAAACTGAAATATTGATCTTTCAATCCTGTATTTCAAGTTTTGATTAACGCAGATGGTTGCCAGGAAAGCGGCCTTTTTGTTGGTTTTCTGCTAATTCTTTTTTTATGATTCACTAGATGCAATTAATCTTACTTTTATTGTCCAACCAAGGTAGAGGAAAGCATGGATTTATTTAAATGTCTAAATAATTTAGATAGCAGAGTTATTTAGAAGTCTATTGAAGAGTTCACCTTCATTTTGTCCTTTTATTTTTTTTTTTCTTAAGAGCTATTTTCATTGACTTAAAATATGGTGATGGAATTTCAGATGTTTATTGCAACATCTACAGTTTTAGCCATGGTGGGTAAATATTTAGCCCTCTAGTGCTATTTTTCCAATTTTAAAATGTTTAAGTCTAACCATATAGTTAATAAAAATCACCTTTTTGTAGGGGTTTTGACTGCTTGCCAACCAGAAATTGCCACCTACAAATAAGACTAGGGGGCTGATTTATCATTTGTCAAACATGATCTGCTGTAGTGGATCATGTCCCCCTGACATCGATAAATGCCGACAGCATACGCTGTCGGCATTTATCATTGCACAAGCATTTATTGTGAAATGCTAGTGCAATACCGCCCCCTGCACATTCACAGCCAATCGGCCGCTAGCAGGGGGTGTCAATAAATTCGATCATTTCCGATCGGGCTGATTGCTGCCAGCCGCCACAGGGGCGGCAGACAAATTAAGGAGCAGTGGCATTATGACTGCTGCTTCTTAACTTATGTTTCCAGTGAGCCTGAAGGCTCTCCGAAAACTGCTGCATTCACAGCATAATAAATCGGCCCCTATGTATTAGTAAAGAATTTGCAGAAATGAAATTTATTATACAAGTAATCTTCATAGAAAAATTTAATTAATGTTAATAAATACCCTTATTTCTGAATTGTAAAGTATGCTAGTGTGTGTCTCATATGCTAGTTTCTGACTCTGTATACTTGAAGGGGAAGGAGCTTAACTTCCTAGGCAAGAATAGAGAAATATTTTTTTTTAAAATGATGACATAATATAACAATATTTCAGAATGTATCTTACTCTTCACATATTTATTTGACATATAAATGATATATAAAAATCTACACCCAACAGCTTTCTACTGACCATGGACACCAACATGAAAGCGTCTAGCTATAAAATTAGCTTATCAGTACTGCCAGTGTAAAAAGAGAAAACTTGAGAATAGAAAAGCAGTGTATTAGGAGTAACAGAGTATAAATAAAGCTTCTCTGATGAATGTCAGTGTTTAAAGGAGATGTATAGTTACAGGAGATCAAAAAGCAACCACTACAAGAACAATTGTATTTCTTATATTTTTCTGTGCAGTGCTTTGCAGCCAGCACACAAGCAATTAAATGAAGCACTTATTTTCTGTATGTATGTACAGTATGTATGTATGTACAGTATGTATGTATGTATGTACAGTATGTATATATATATATATATATATATATATATATATATATATATATATATAAATCTGAACATAACTACCATTTTCTGTATATATCTAATTTCTTCTGTACATATATACTATTTCCTGTACCTATATAAGAGTCGCCCTCTCATGGGTAGAGTTAGTTACAGCACATGCATATTATAAACACCTGGTGATAAAGGGGCATGGAGCAAGTAAAGCTTGCTGCAGTCTCCATCAGATTCCAGCACACTGCAGTGTCCCTACTTGGAATTGATTACATTCTATGGTGGGGGGAAAGTAGGGAAAAGAAAGAAGGGTTGATATCAACCTAAAAAATAGATAGTTGCTTTGGGATGCCACTGTAAAGGGGAAACCTAACTGCATATAACAAATATAGCTGTTCTGAAATAGAGGATGGGGTTTGAAGGGGTGTGAAAATTTCCCAAAAACTGATTTGTCTAAAGGACATTAGCCCAGTCTGCTGACCTTTGATGGCAATATCCTTGTCCATAGAATGATCAAATCTTGGCAGTTACATTAAGAATAGGCTTAACTTTAGTAGGGCATCAACTTTTGTTAGATATGACAGGTCCCAGTATCTTTCTTCTGACCTTCAATGGAGGATCCATTCTAACCATTGTTAATGTGATTTTTTCAGCAGCTCTGGCCATTTTGTGTTGTCTGTCAAGAGGGCTTTATTCCTCCAATGTATTCCCTTAAAGGGACATGAAACTCAATTTTTTATTTCATGATTCAGACAGAGCATATAATTTCAAACAATTTTATAATTTAGTATCACAATGAAATGTGCTTTGTTCTCTCAACATCATTGTTGAAGGAGCAGTAATGCACTTATGTAGGCTAGCTGAACACATTGAGTAAGCCAATAACAAAAAGCATATCTGTGTAGCCACCAATCTTCAGTTAGCTCCTGGTAGTGCTTTGCTGCTGCTGAGCAAATCAAGGTATTCTTTTCAACAAAGAATAGCAAGATAATAGCGCAAATTAGATAATAGAAGTTAATTTAAAAAGTTATTTAAAATGTGATGCTGTATCTGAATCATAATATAAATATTATGTGTTTCATATTCATTTAATTCTCTGTAGAAGCCTAACACTTTTAAATGTGAATGCTTTCATAACATGCAATTTTCCACACACAAACAACATCAGAATGCAGGCAACCACAATGAACAAGGATTGGGAAAGGTGGGATAGCACCTGCTAGGAGTGCATAAGAGTAGTAGGAAGCTTCAGGTAGGTGTATGTGTGTAAGTATCTGAAAGAACAAATATACATGTATGTGGGAGAACATCTGTTTTCTAGTTCTTTAATAATAAAACAAGCATTTTTATGTTTATCATTTTAAATTTATAGTGGTTGGTGGGAATGTCCCGTGCAGCTCAGTGATCAACTAAGCAGAACATACTGGAGAGATTTTGGATCCTATATGCATAGGTTTGCCCTTGGTAATATTACATTTTAGATCGGATTTATTTGCTGAGTCCTCTAATTTTTTCAATCCCCCACCTCGAAAATCAAACAAGCACACCTTCCTCTGAAATCTACTTCCAATATCACTAATGAACATGTTAAGCAAAACAGGCCCAAGAAATGACCTTTGGGAAACACCACTAGTAACTGACCCATCATTTGAATGTACTCTATAAATTGAAACCCTCTGCCTTCTATCCTTAAGCCAGAATTCTACCCACTTAACAATCTTAGCATCTATCCAAGGCAATACATTTTGGGCTAGATTATAAGTGGAGAGGAAAATATTGCTTCCATGAAAGTGATATTTGCGCTCCACTTAGTAATACCAGCGCATGCAAATGAGCGCTGGTATTAAAAGTTAGGTGCAATGCGAATGTGACCTCAGATCCGTATTGCACGGAAACTTTGCACTTACAAGAGCGTGCTTCCATAGGCTCCAATGGGAGCATAATTCTCATGCCATGAGACATGGCATTAGAACTAGTGCAGTGAAGGGTGTACATCACACAGGGATGACCAGCAGATTGAAAATATATATGTATATGAATATATATGCACACCTATATAAACACATATATGCACACATATATATATACTCACTGACCACTTTATTAGGTACACCTGTTCAATTGCTTGGTAACACAAATTGCTAATCAGCCAATCACATGGCAGCAACTTAATGCATTTAGGCATCTAAATGTGGTGGAGACGACTTGCTGAAGTTCAAACCGGGCATCAGAATGGGGAAGAAAGGGGATTTAAGTGACTTTGAATGTGGCATGGTTGTTGGTGCCAGACGGGCTGGTCAGAGTATTTAAAGAACTGCTGATCTTCTGGGATTTTAACGCACAACCATCTCTAGGGTTTACAGAGAATGGTCAGAAAAAGAGAAAATATCCAGTGAGTGGCAGCTGTGTGGACAAAACTGCCTTGTTGATGTCAGAGGAGAATGAGCAGACTGGTTTGAGATGATAGAAAGGCAACAGTAACTCAAATAACCACTCTTTACAACCAAGGTATGCAGAATACCATCTCTGAATGCACAACACGTAGAACCTTGAAGCAGATGGGCTACAGCAGCAGAAGACACACTGGGTGCCACTCCTGACAGCAAAGAACAGGAAACTGAGGCTACAATTCGCACAGGGTCACCAAAATTGGACAATAGAAGATTGGAAAAATGTTGCCTAGTTTGATGAGTCTCGATTTCAGCAGCAACATTCAGATGGTAGGGTCCGAATTTGGCGTAAACAACATGAAAGCATGGATCCATCCAGCCTTGTATCAACGTTTCAGGCTGGTGGTGGTAGTGTAATAGTGTGGGGGATATATTATTGGCACACTTTGGGCCCCTTAGTACCAATTGAGCATCGTTTAAATGCCATGGCCTGCCTGAGTATTGTTGCTGACCATGTCCATCCCTTAATGACTACAGCGTACCCATCTACAGATGGCTAATTCCTGCAGGATAATGCACCATGTTACAAAGCTCAAATCATCTCAAACTGGTTTCTTGAACATGACAATGAGTTCACTTTACTTCAGTGGCCTCCACAGTCACCAGATGTAATAGTAGCAATTTGAACAAGCCTTTAATTTTGTTTTGTAACTCAGAACCAGCAATTGCCTCAAAAGTAGATTTGTAACATAAAAGAAGCTTGATGAATTCGTTGTCAGTGCTTCATATAATGTATTACTATTTGCCCAATAAGTGTCAGTTTATTAACTTCATAAACTGTAATTCTTTCAGGGCAATTTGTAAATGCAAACAGTTCAAATTAAGCAATAACGTAAAATATTGTATTCCTTGATTAGGCAGGTAAAGTTCATCAAATTATGTATAAATAACGAATAATAATGGATTAAATAGTTCTGACCTGAGAACCCAGGAGTTTGTTACTTGTGTCCGTTTGCTATGAACAGCAGCGTGGTACTCACAGGGAGAGCGGTTGTTGGCTGCAGCTGATGACGTCACCGCTACTTGCTGTGCTGTGTCTGAAGCAGCTTGCGAATCCTGTTACCTTGTAACTGCTTCAGGATGAGATGTCGAGTCAGTTTGATTTCCTTGCAATAGGTAAAATCTTCCAGTATTGAATTGAGTAGTAGAGCTGCTAAATGTAGGAATGAAAATAAGAGATGTTATCAGTAACTTTTAGGAACTCTTCAAATAGGATATAGAGAGGCTGTTGGAGAGTGAGGAAAACTCTCAGAGACACGCTTGTGCTGTGAATCCTTTCTCAATTAACCAGCAATGAGTGCTGGGGGGAAGTGCTTGATATAGGAAGCACTTAAAGGGACAGATCATTAGTAAGCAGTAACCCTGACAGAGCCCCCCACAAAAAGAACCACAGCGAGGTTCAAGGCCTGGGACGATCAGGGTTACGTCTATGGAAGAGAGAGATCAGACGTGGAGCAGATATGTTCGAGGCAGGCTCCCAGGAATCATCTTCATGTCCAAATCCTTTCCAATGAACCAAATAGAAAAGATTCCCATGACGGAGTCTAGAATCCAGAATGCTATGAACCTCATACTGGCTATCAAGGGTAGCAGAAGGTATTGGGTCTGCTGATGTAACATTTGATATGGGTAGGTTACAAGGTTTGATAAGAGACACATGGAAAGTCGGATGTATCTTAAAAGTTGATGGCAGTTGGAGTGTAACTGTTGTTGGACCATTTACCCTGATGATAGGGTAAGGACCCAAAAAGAGTTTACCTAGTTTCCTACAAGGATAGGGTATCTTGAGGTTCTTAGTGGAGAGCCATACTTGTTGTCCTACGGAATATTGAGGACTAGGTCTGTGGCGAAGATCGTAGTACCTGCGTTGTGATGCCTGTGCCTGAAGAATATGTTCACGAATTGAAGAAAAGTTGGCAGAAATGTCGTTAACCAGATCATTCACCTGAGGACATGGGGTGTCAATCTTCGGAAGTAGAGTGAAATTTGGATGTAAACCATAATTTACAAAAAATGGTGATGTGCCAGTTGTGGAACTCTTATTATTATTATAGGCAAATTCTGCTAGGGGCAAGTAGGAGGCCCATGAATCTTGTTGGTGAGAGCAGAAGCAACGTAGGTATTGTTCGAGCCACTGGTTCACCCTCTCCGTCTGCCCATTCGTTTGAGGATGGTAGGCAGTGGTGAGTTTGTGTTCTATATGCAGAGCAGCACACAAATTTCTCCAGAACGTAGATGTGAATTGGGTTCCACGGTCACTAAGGATGGTTTTAGGTATTCCATGCAGTCTTACAATGTTTTGAATGAACAATTCACTTGTGATCTTGGAAGTGGGTAGGGAGGCAATCGGTGTGAAATGTGCCATCTTTGAGAATAAATCAGTGACAACCATTATAGTGGTGTATTTGTTAGAGACAGGTAAGTCCACGATAAAGTCCAGAGATACCGCCTCCCAGGGTACTTGTGGTACAGGTAAAGGCTGTAAAAGACCCACAGGAAGTTGTTTAGAAGGTTTGGAGGTTGCACATATAACACATTTAGATATATATTCTTTGAGATCGAGGTTAAGAGTAGGCCACCAAAAAGATCTCTTTAGTAAATCCAAAGTTTTATCCCTTCCCATGTGTCCAGCAAGGGGGGACTCATGAACTGTTTTCAAGATTGAAGATCTAAGATTTGGAGGTATGTATAGCTTCCCGTCCTTATAGAGTAAGCCGTCAGAATTGTAGGTAAGATCTGTATGAGGTACTGATGGGTCAATAGCAGTAGCATCTTTTAACACTGTAGTTAGACTTGTTATAACACCAATGATAGAGTCCTTAGGGACAACAGTAGTAGGAATGCATGGTATTATAGGTTTAGGACCTTGTCTAGAGAGGGCGTCAGCCTTGCCATTTTTAGTACCAGGCCTGTAGGTAATGATGTAATGGAAACGAGAAAAGTAAAGACTCCAGCGTAATTGTCTAGAGGATAGGGTTCGATTGGACTGAAGATATTGCAGATTTTTGTGGTCAGTATATATGACAGTTGGTTGTGTTGCGCCCTCAAGCAAGTGCCTCCAGTGATCGAAGGAACACTTTATTGCAAGTAATTCTTTCTCGCCAACTGGATAATTTAACTCTGCTGGTTGCATCAATCTAGAGAAAAATGCGACCGGGTGTAAGGGATCTTTGAAGGATTTCCGTTGAGAGAGGACTGCCCCTATTGCGAACTCAGAAGCATCAACTTCCAGGATGAATTGTTTTTCTAAATCCAGGTATTGGAGAATGGGTGCTGTAGTGAATTTAGTTTTTAAAAGGTCAAATACCTGTTGAGTATGGCTTGTCCACCTGAAAGGATGATTCAATTTGGTGAGCTCAGTAAGAGGTTTGGTAATAGCAGCAAATCCAGGAATGAATTTCCTATAATAATTTGAGAAGCCAAGGAAACGTTGAACATCTTTCTTACATTGAGGAGTTGGCCAGTTATGAATAGCCTGAACCTTGTCATCTTGCATCTTGATTCCTTCAGGGGAGATGTTATAACCCAGGAAAGAGATATTATTTGATTCAAATATACATTTTTCTAGTTTAGCGTATAGGTTATTTTTTCGTAACCTAGTGAGAACCTCTCTAACATGTATTCTATGTTGATCTAGATTTTGTGAGTAAACTAGAATATCGTCCAAATAGACAACAACATATACATCCAAAATATCTCTGAAAAGATCATTGATTAAGCATTGGAATGTTGCTGGGGCATTGCACAGACCGAATGGCATCACTGTATATTCGAATAGCCCATATCTAGTCCGAAAAGCAGTGAGCCATTCGTCGCCAGCTCTCATTCGTATAAGATTATAGGCACCTCGAAGATCCAATTTCGTGAAAATTGAGGCCCCCCTTAATCTTTCAATTAATTCAGGGATCAAAGGTAGGGGGTACCTGTTTTTTCTGGTACGCCTGTTCAATTCCCTGTAATCGATAATTGGTCTTAACGTGCCATCTTTATTGGTGACAAAAAATATGCCTGCACCTGCAGGAGAGGTACTAGGTCTTATAAAACCTTTTCGGAGGTTCTCATCGATATAATTTTTAAGATGTTCTAATTCTGGTTTTGAAAGGGGGTAGATATGTCCATAGGGAATTGAAACTCCTGGGAGTAAATCAATAGGACAATCGTAATCCCTATGAGGGGGCAAACATTCAGCTTCTTTTTTATTAAAAACATCTGAGAAGTCTGCATATTGTTTAGGTAAAATATTATCCTCAACCTGTAGCATAATTAAATCTGATGATGTCTTACTATTTTGAGTGAGATGAGGGAAAGATAAACTGAGGTCATTCCAGTTTATAGTTGGTTTGTGTTTACAAAACCAATTTATACCAAGGATTACATTAAACATTGGTGAAGATATGACATAAAAAGTGAGTGTTTCTGTGATGTGTGTGCAAGATGTTACCTGTAATGGTGTAGTTTGGTGTGTGACAGGACCTGGTTTTAAAAAAGAGCCATCAATGACCTTCACAGAGACCGGAGTTCTCTTAGAGACCAGAGGTATTTTATTCTGTTTCACAAAAGAAAAATCAACAAAATTTCTACATGAGCCGGTGTCCAGGATAGCTTCAGTTGTTATCCTGATTTGATCCCACTGTAAAATAATAGGGATAGTTAAATATGAGGGTTTAATGGTTTTCATCAGCAGGGATTCAGAGATGTTAGGCAACCTACCCTTCTTATTCTTAGCGAGAACTGGGCAGTCCTTTACTTCATGTGTGGGGCAGGCACAATACATGCACAGACTATGCAACTTCCTCCTAGTCTTTTCCTGAGAGGAGAGGGGACCCTTCATAAAGCCTATGTCCATAGGTTGCGGCGATTCCTTAGTTTGATAAACAGGAGTGGAGAGAAAACTTCTTGTACCGCTAGCCTTTTCAGGGCGGCGTTCCCTAAGCCGTCTATCTATGTTAATAGTGAGAGAAAAGAAATCTTCCAATGAATCTGGAATACCTGTGCGTGAGAGTTCATCCTTTATATCCTCAGACAACCCTAAACGATATTGAGTTTTAAGGGAGACCTCATTCCATCCGGAATCGCGGGCAGAAATCTTAAATTGTGTGATGTAAGACTCCACAGGGTTCTTTCTTTGTTTTAAAGATCTAAGTATGTTTTCAGCTGTGACCTGTTTGAAAGGGTCATCATATAATGCTGACATTTGATCAAAGAACTCATCAAGGGATCCCAGTATTGCATCATCATTTTCAAAAAAAGAGTCAGCCCAAGCCCTAGGTTCCCCCCTCAAATATGATATCACAGTGAGCACTCTTGATCTTTCAGTGGGATAAGTGCGTGGCTTTAATTGAAAAAGCAACATGCAGGAGTTTTTAAACTCTCTGAATCTTGAACGGTCACCAGAGAATTTTTCTGGGTGGGAGACCATAGGTTCAGGGATAGAATCTGCACTTGCAGGTTTAGGTGCCAGAGTCTCTCTTAAGCAGGCCTTCAAAGCCTGATTTTCCACTTGTAATTCATGGAAAGAACCTGATAGAGCTTCTAATCTGTCTGACAGGACTTGAACTTTATCACTTAAAAGATCTTGTTCCATAATTGCTGTTGAGTGTATATGTTTGGTATAGGACAATTCTGTGTACACAAACACTAAATCCTTGCTTCCTTATGGCTGGTTAATTCTGTAATAGTAGCAATTTGAACAAGCCTTTAATTTTGTTTTGTAACTCAGAACCAGCAATTGCCTCAAAAGTAGATTTGTAACATAAAAGAAGCTTGATGAATTCGTTGTCAGTGCTTCATATAATGTATTACTATTTGCCCAATAAGTGTCAGTTTATTAACTTCATAAACTGTAATTCTTTCAGGGCAATTTGTAAATGCAAACAGTTCAAATCAAGCAATAACGTAAAATATTGTATTCCTTGATTAGGCAGGTAAAGTTCATCAAATTATGTATAAATAACGAATAATAATGGATTAAATAGTTCTGACCTGAGAACCCAGGAGTTTGTTACTTGTGTCCGTTTGCTATGAACAGCAGCGTGGTACTCACAGGGAGAGCGGTTGTTGGCTGCAGCTGATGACGTCACCGCTACTTGCTGTGCTGTGTCTGAAGCGGCTTGCGAATCCTGTTACCTTGTAACTGCTTCAGGATGAGATGTCGAGTCAGTTTGATTTCCTTGCAATAGGTAAAATCTTCCAGTATTGAATTGAGTAGTAGAGCTGCTAAATGTAGGAATGAAAATAAGAGATGTTATCAGTAACTTTTAGGAACTCTTCAAATAGGATATAGAGAGGCTGTTGGAGAGTGAGGAAAACTCTCAGAGACACGCTTGTGCTGTGAATCCTTTCTCAATTAACCAGCAATGAGTGCTGGGGGGAAGTGCTTGATATAGGAAGCACTTAAAGGGACAGATCATTAGTAAGCAGTAACCCTGACACCAGATCTCAATCCAATAGAGCACCTTTGGAATGTGGTGGAACAGGTGATTCGCATCATGGATCTGCAGTCGACAAATCTGCAGCAACTGCGTGATGCTATCATATCAATATGGACCAAAATGCCTGAGGAATGTTTCCAACACCTTTTTGAATCTATGCCATGAAGAATTAAGGCAGTTCTGAAGGCAAAAGGGTGTCCAACCCGGTACTAGCAAGGTGTACCTAACAAAGTGGCCAGTGAGTGTGTGTATATATATATATATATATATATATATATCCATATTTAGACATGTATATGTATGTATCTCTATGTTAAAGCACTTTGCCTGTTTTTTTTCCTAACACCTGAGACCTCATATGTTTGTGCCCTTATAACTTTTTTGTGCAATTTTTTTAGAATAATTTTTATTAGATGGTGTTATTATAAGTGTAAGTGTACTTTGTAATGTATTTTTGATGCGTTTTGTGAGAATTTTATGTTTTGCGAAACAGTTAAAGAGAGCTCTGAGGATGCAGCAATTATTCTAGTGTAATTCGCAATTGCTCTAAAGCGATAATATTTACTTTCAAGTTGTAATACAAGCGGCAAACCCGACATGCCCAAACACCCATGATAAACCCCTTTTCACTCGCACATGATTTTTAACACACCACTAGTAATACCAAAGAAATACTGTATATAATACAATATTAAGGTAGCGCCACACAGCAATGAATATAGATGAGCAAAAACACTGTATGAATACAGTGTAGTAAAAGATAAGCAATTCACAATGTTATCCAAAAAAATAGACAATCAATCAAAAAATAAAAAATCAGAGAATCATATGAATCAAATGATAAAGTCCCCTATTAAAAAGTAATTCCAAAATATGAGAAAGTCACATGAAATTCAAACTTCCCTTTTGGACAGATCCACACCACTAGTAATCTAGCCCTATCTGAGGTCTTCAGTCATGCTAACTCGACGAGCATAAAATGTGATTGCGCTTGAGAAAACTCATTTACTTTCAATATGTAATACGAGTGCTATTTACGATGCTCGCAAAAAGTCGAAAAAAATGATATTGCTTGCATGCAACAGTTAGCACACCACTTGTAATCTGTTCCAGTATGTCTCCTCACCCTTCAACCTGTAAATTGTAAGCTATGTGGAGCAAAGCCATCCTCCTCTTGCATTAATGTGTTTTGTTTATTTATCAGTATCATTGTGCACCCCTAATTATGTAACCAGCACTATGGGGTTTGGCAGCATTATTATTATTATTATTACTATTATTATTATTATTAGTCATGCTGCAGGCACTGATACACCTTCTGCCCACTGAACCTTACATGCATATCAATTAAGCTCATATTTACCTAGGATGCATTGAAGGTTTATGTACCTCCACTAGACAGCCAAGTATGATTAATTTGTAAAATGAATACACAAAACATATAATATAGAGGTACTCTTTAAAATGTGCTCCCCTCTTCCAAATCCTGCTGAGCTATGCATAGGCCTTTTCATTACCACTACAAATGTTTTTCTTTATTATAAGAATGGTCTTAATTGCAGTGGAATATTAATTTGTGCATTATCATATTGTATATGTTTACACCACTATTAGGTGATCCTAATAGGGGCTATCTATTTATTTAGGCGTAATGACCAAGTTAATTTTTTATGCAGCTCATTTGCTTTGGTGGTTTGCTACCAGAACACACATTTTGTTGTTCTACCTGTGAAAACAAATTGTTTACTCCCTCTAGAATTTTAGATTTATGAGATTAATTCAAAATTCCAACTATATAAATTCCTTGGAGTTCTATCTTTTTCAGGACTGCAATCTGCTATTGCAGCAATAAGTATTTTAAAGTTAATTGTTTTTGTCCTTAGCAGGGAGAATTGTTTTTGTAGTAAAATATGTTCATTAATAAAACCAGTAGAAAGTACATTTTATTTACCAGCTTTTAAATCTGATTACTTTTTGATATGTTGGGTAGCCATGGGCGTATTCAGCAGCTTAAGTGTTTGTATTTGTTGTACAGTCAGCAAAAATGCATGATTTTTGTATGGGTAAAAAGGTTTGTTCTACAAGGCTATAGAGTTATTGTATTCATTTATTTTTCCATGTGGCTCAAAGACATAAATAGCAAAAGTTGTGGTGGGCCTGGCTTAAAAGGACATGGAAGTCAAAATGTAACTTCATAATTCAAATAGAACATACAGTCCTAAATTAAAGGGACACTATACCCAAACATTTTCTTTCATGATTAAGGTAGAGAATACAATTTTAAACAACATTCCAATTTACTTCTGTTACCTAATTTGCTTCATTCTTTAGATATACTTTAATGAAGAAATAGCAATGCACACAGTGAACCAATCACAGGAGGCATCTCTGTGCAGCTACCAATCAGCAGCTACTAAGCATATCTAGATATGCTTTTCAGCAAATAATATCAAGAGAATGAAGCAAAATAGATAATAGAAGTGAATTAGAAAGTTGTTTATAATTGTATGCTCTTTCTAAATCATGAAAGAAAAAAATTGGGTTTCATGTCCCTTTAAGTTTACTTTTGTTATCAAATATACTACTTTCCCTTGGTATTCTTTGTTAAGACATGGCTCCTACTGAGGTAGATATACTGAGGTAGGCTCAGTGTTTACTCATGTCTTGAGCACTATATTTAAATATTGAAAAAAAAATGCACTATATTTAAATATTGAAAAAATACAGCTGACATAAAAGACTCAATTTCATAAAAGAAGTGAATTGCAGACTTGTTTTATAAAATGATGTACTCTCTGAATAATTAAAAAAAATATATATTTCCACGTCTCTTTAAGATTTTGGGCTCAGTTCTGTAAAATTCACAGTCTTGCAGGCCCATTTATCAAAGGGCTTGCGGACCTGATCCGACACTGCGGATCAGGTCCGCAAGACCTCGCTAAATGCGGAGAGCAATACGCTCTCCGCATTTAACATTGCACCAGCAGCTCACAAGAGCTGCTGGTGCAACGCCGCCCCCTGCTGACTCGCGGCCAATCGGCCGCCAGCAGGGAGGTGTCAATCAACCCGATCATATTCGATCGGGTTGATTTCTGGCGATTCCTGTCCGCCTGCTCAGAGCAGGCGGACAGGGTTATGGAGCAGCGGTGAGCAGTCTGAAGACTCGCCAGAAACACAGTCCTTCAGGCTCCATACGGAGCTTGATAAATGGGCCTGATGGAGTGAAATATCATGCCAACCATTGCATGGGTAGATTAGCAGATTGCTATAATTGTCTGTCTTGGTATGGACCCAATGACTGTGGAGTGATATGTATAAAGACTGTCCCAAAACACTGAATAACACTAAGGACATGACTTAAGTTTAAATGCGGTGTAGTTGAAGAAGCAGAGTTGGCAACAATTTGGTCAGACAAAAACAATGTTAAGAAGAGAAGTGTAGTACAAGCTATGTTCTGACAATAAACAAGCAATAAAGAAGAGCAGGCTTAGGGGTGATAAGAGTCAGGCTGAGGTAGGGCATATTACTGCCTACACAACACAGAATCAGCTGTCTTGGAGAGTGGTCAAATGGGAAAACAATTCAGCAACAGACAACTAACAAACATACGCCTAGATTGCGAGTTTTGCGTTAGAAGCTGTGCGGTGCTAACGAGCAGTTTATGCTCACCGCTAACTTACAGACAGCGCTGGTATTGCGGGTTTTTAGAATCCCGGCGTTAACCTCAAAAAAGTGAGCGAAGAGCAACATTTTGCTCACCTCAATACCAGCACTGCTTACGTTAGCGGTGAGCTGGCTGAATGTGCTTGTGCTTGACTTCCCCATAGGAATCAATGGAGGAGAGCCATCTTAAAAAAAAACTAACACCTGCAAAAAAGCAGCGTAAAGCTCCTAACGCAGCCCCATTGATAACTATGGAGAAATAAAAGTTATGTCTACACCTAACACCCTAACATGAACCCCGAGTCTAAACACCCCTAATCTTACACTTATTAACCCCTAATCTGCCGCCCCCGACATCGCCGACACCTACATTATATTAGTAACCCCTAATCTGCCGCTCCGGACACCGCCGCCACCTACATTATACTTATGAACCCCTAATCTGCCACCCCCAATGTCGCCGCAACCTAACTACATTTATTAACCCCTAATCTGCCGCCCACAACGTCACCACCACTATAATAAAGTTATTAACCCCTAAACCTCAGTCTAACCCCCCCACTTAAATATAATTTAAATAAATCTAAATAAAATTACTACAATTAACTAAATAATTCCTATTTAAAACTAAATACTTACCTATAAAATAAACCCTAAGATAGCTACAATATAACTAATAGTTACATTGTAGATAGCTTAGGGTTTATTTTTATTTTATAGGCAACTTTCTATTTATTTTAATTAGGTACTAAATAGTTATTAACTATTTAATAACTACATAGTTAAAATAAAGACAAATTTACCTGTAAAATAAAACCTAACCTAAATTACAATTACACCTAACACTACACTATAATTAAATTAATTACCTAAATTAAATACAATTAATTACAATTAAATAAAATTATCTAAAGTACAAAAAAAAACCCCACTAAATTACAGAAAATAATAAAGAAAAGATTTTTAAACTAATTACACCTAATCTAATCCCCCTAACAAAATAAAAAAAGCCCTCCCAAATAAAAAAGCCCTACCCTACATTAAATTACAAATAGCCCTTAAAAGGGCCTTTTGCGGGGCATTGCCCCAAAGTAATCAGCTCTTTTACCTGAAAAAAAATTACAATTCCTCCCCAACATTAAAACCCACCACCCACACAACCAACCCTACTCTAAAACCCACCCAATCCCCCCTTGAAAAAAATCTAACACTAACCCCCTGAAGATCACCATACCGGGAGACGTCTTCACCCAACCGGGCCGAAGTCCTCAACGAAGCCGGCAGAAGTGGTCCTCCAGAAGGGCAGAAGTCTTCATCCAGACGGCATTTTCTATTTTCATCCATCCGGCACGGAGCGACTCCATCTTCTAGACATCCGACGCGGAGCATCCTCTTCATCCTACGTCTTCTTGAATAATGACGGTTCCTTTAAGTGACATCATCCAAGATGGCGTCCCTTCAATTCCGATTGGCCTGATAGAATTCTATCAGCCAATCGGAATTAAGGTAGGAAAAATCCTATTGGCTGATGCAATCATCCAATAGGATTGAAGTTCAATACTATTGGCTGATCCAATCAGCCAATAGAATGCAAGCTCAATCCTATTGGCTGATTGGATCAGCCAATAGGATTGAACTTCAATCCTATTTGCTGATTGCATAAGACAATAGGATTTTTCCTACCTTAATTCCGATTGGCTGATAGAATTCTATCAGCCAATCGGAATTGAAGGGATGCCATCTTGGATGATGATGTCACTTAAAGGAACCATCATTGTTCAAGAAGACGTTGGATGAAGAGGATGCTCCGCGTCAGATGTCTAGAAGATGGAGCCGCTCCGCGCCGGATGGATGAAGATAGAAGATGCCATCTGGATGAAGACTTCTGCCCGTCTGGAGGACCACTTTGGCCCGTCTGGAGGACCACTTCTGCCGGCTTCGTTGAGGACTTTGGCCCGGTTGGGTGAAGACGTCTCCCGGTAAGGTGATCATCAGGGGGTTAGTGTTAGGTTTTTTTTAAGGGGGGATTGGGTGGGTTTTAGAGTAGGGTTGGTTGTATGGGTTTTAATGTTGGGGGGGAATTGTAATTTTTTTTTCAGGTAAAAGAGCTGATTACTTTGGGGCAATGCCCTGCAAAAGGCCCTTTTAAGGTCTATTTGTAATTTAGTGTAGGGTAGGGCTTTTTTTATTTGGGGGGGCTTTTTTTATTTTGTTAGGGGGATTAGATTAGGTGTAAATAGTATAAAAATCTTGTAATTTCTTTATTATTTTCTGTAATTTAGTGGGGGGTTTTTTGTACTTTAGATAATTTAATTTAATTGTAATTAATTGTATTTAATTTTGGTAATTAATTTAATTATAGTGTAGTGTTAGGTGTAATTGTAACTTAGGTTAGGTTTTATTTTACAGGTAAATTTGTTAATAACTATTTAATAACTATTGTACCTAGTTAAAATAAATAGAAAGTTGCCTGTAAAATAAAAATAAACCCTAAGCTAGCTACAATGTAACTATTAGTTATATTGTAGCTATCTTAGGGTTTATTTTATAGGTAAGTATTTAGTTTTAAATAGGAATAATTTAGTTAATGATAGTAATTTTATTTAGATTTATTTAAATTATATTTAAGTTAGGGGGTGTTAAGGTTAGAGTTAGACTTAGATTTAGGGGTTAATAACTTTAATATAGTGGCGACGTTGGGGGCGGCAGATTAGGGGTTAATAAATGTAGGTAGGTGGTGGTGATGTTAGGGATGGCAGATTAGGGGTTAATAATATTTAACTAATGTTTGCGATGCGGGAGTGTGGCGGTTTAGGGGTTAATATATTTATTATAGTGGCAGCCATGTCCGGTTCGGCAGATTAGGGGTTAAAAAATGTATTTTAGTGTTTGCGATGTGGGGGGCCTTGGTTTAGGGGTTAATGGGTAGTTTATGGGTGTTAGTGTACTTTTTAGCACTTTAGTTAAGAGTTTTATGCTACGGCTTTATAGTGTAAAACTCTTAACTACTGACTTTAAAATGCGTTACCAGGCTTGACAGGAGAGGGTTACCTCTCACTTTTTGGAAGACTCATAATAACGGCACTATGCAAGTCCCATTGAAAATATAGGATACGCAGTTGACGTAAGTGGATTTGCGGTATTTTCGAGTCTGGCCAAAAAAGTGAGTGGTACACCTGTACCTGCAAGACTCGTAATACCAGCGGGCGTTAAAAAGCAGCGTTAGGAACTCTTAACGCTGTTTTTTAAGGCTTACGCAAAACTCGCAATCTAGGCCTCTGTTTGTCGTTTTCCCTCCCATATAGTGAAAATGTTTATAGGCTATATGCTGCACCCTCACAGGTATATCAACTTGAATTAGTCCTATCTTGTGCTTATGCTCAGCAATATCTCCTTTAGTTTTTTAATAGCACTGTCTCTCTAAATATGGACAATCTTCATATGTGAATGCATGTAGGATATGAAGGGGTAAATTTATTATTGTGCTGATACGATGTAGCGTATCATGTCTGCCGCGCACCGATATATGCCGACAGCATATGCTGTCGGCATTTATCATTGCACCAGCAGTTCTTGTGAACTGCTGGTGCAATAACACCCTGTGCAGATTCACGGCCAATCGGCCGCTAGCAGGGGGTGTCAATCAACCCGATCGTATTCGATCGGGCTGATTGCTGTCCGCCACCTCAGAGGTGGCAGACGAGAGAAGTTGCAGCGGTCTTAGGACCGTTGCTTCTTAACTTCCGCTTCAAGCGGAACTGAAGCGGAGTGGGTCGGAAGTAGCATCCACTGTTTCATAAATCGACCCCGAAGTATGCTCTTAAGGCGATTTGTAGAGTAAAGCTATCATTGAAACATATATTGCTCTTACAAGAAGCATTTTTTCATACGTATATTGCGAAAAAAAAATTTAGATTTATTTTTAGGAAGCCACTCAAGAGAAAATATTTTAGATAGGTAAAAGGTACATTATAGTACCAGTGCTATGTAGTACAGTAAAAATAAGAGAATATTTTTTATAAAGCACATATAAAGTACTCTTAGCTAGTAACATATTTTGGTAAGGAGAACACTAGAAACCATTATGGGTTTAAGTAAAGCACAAATTAAATATTACAAAAATAAATACCCTTCCAGTACAATATGAAAGGTGCTAAAAAGTAAACTTCTAAATTGTTGCTAATCCATTGTAGAAGAATGCATATTGTTTGGCACAGTTACATTGTATTAAAAGTTCACATAGGGAAACCAGATATTACTACACATGACATCATTAGTCAAGTTCAGTCAGATGTAGATCCAAATTGTCCCCTTGTAATCCACTTCAGAGGGTTGTCTTGTAAATATCTTAAGGGGTAGATTTATCATGCAGCATATGCTGCTGTTTCCGCCTGAGCCCTCAGGCTCGCCGGAAAAATTAGTTTAAAAGCTGCTCCTTAACTTGTCCGGCACCTCTGAGGTGGTGGACTGCAATCATCGCTATCGGATACGATCAGGATGATTGACACCCCCTGCTAGCGGGTGATTGGCCGTGAATGTGCAGGGGGCAGCATTGCACAAGCATTTCACCAGAAATGCTTGTGCAATGATAAATGCTGACAGCATATGCTGTCGGCATTTATCGATGTCGGGCGGACACGATCCGACATTTGATAAATCTACCCCAAGGTGTTAGTGGAGAACACCAAACTGCCTCCTCAAAAAGGCCAAACTGTCTATGGACTCTACAGCAGATTCCCTCTTTGCGGCAAGTGCAGGAGTACTTAGCAGAGGCAATACACGCGTTAGGAGGAGAGTAACATCTGCTCAGTTCGGAGTGATGATCTCTAACAAGGTGCTGGTAGTCGATTGCTCAGACAATCTTGTGCAGGGGAGAATGCTGATTGAGTCAGCTTCTACTCCAGAGCAAGACTAATCCTCAAAAAGGCAAATTTCTCAATCCAGTATACACACCCGAACACCATTCTTCGTTAAATTAGCAGTGAGCAAAAACTATGCAGGACACTGTCATAAAAAATGGTACAATGGGGTCTATTTGTGAACTATTAGGGTACAACTGCTGTTAATGTACCCTCAATGGGGCACAGTTATACCTTAAGGAACTAATAAGTACAATTTAGAGGTATACAAGGTACAAATATGTTTCCTACTGTCAAAGGGTCCATGTCCATACCATTTAATTCTCAAACAAAGGTACAGACACTTGTGTAATCAAAAGGTTTTGCTCGTGCTCAACTGTTAACGTGCCACTCGTAATCTGGCCCATATTTGGCAATTACCCAAAATGAATTCAAAATGCATGTTGTACAGCAAAATAGTTCATGTTCAATGATGTTGGTTATGCAAGAGGAGGACAAAACAAAAAATACTTAACAACCTATATCTTTACTGACGCTTTGGTGCTGATTCTAAACAGCACACAAGCACTTAAATTATCTTTTTTTATGTTTATATTTAGAGCATCAAGATGATAACTTTTATGCATAAAGCAAATGATTTAACTTAAATTACAAAGAAAAAAATAATTAATTTTAAATAATATAAAATAAACAAAAGTAATTTAAAAAGAGTAGTTTTAAAAAAAATAATATAAAATCATCAAATTTCAGTGGGGCTACTATACATTTGTTTTGGATTATTATTATTTAAAGCTAGACAAATACTTAAACTTACCCTGAATTTATTGAAATTTGTCCTTGAGAGAAATTTCTTCATGTTTGATCATAAATGTTACCGTCAAATACTTGGCACAGCAATGGGGGCTAGTTGTGCCTGTCTTTATCTCGGGAAATGGGAGGTTGACTGTATAAGGAACACTCTAGCAGAATATGAAGAAAAAATCAGCCTCTGGGCACATTATATAGATGACATCCTAGTGGTGTGGCACGGGACAGACAAGGAACTAAAAGAATGTATTCAATTAATAAACAATAACAATTTAAATTTAAGATTTACATGCACATCAAGTAGGGATACCATCAATTTCCTAGATCTACAAATAACGATCAAGGAGTGAACCATTATGACCAAAATGTATAGAAAAGACACATCAGCTAATACCATTTTAATGGCAGAAAGTCGCCATGCAGGGTCAGTTCTAAAAGGTATCCCTTACGGTCAATATCTGAGGTGTAAAAGAAATTGTTCTTCACCTGAAACTTTTGAAATTCATGCCAAAAATTTGACACATAGATTATTGGATAGGGGTTACTCACACAAAAATCTGAAAAGCAATTACCATAAAGCAAAAGAAAAACCAAGAGAAAATATATTATACACAAAAAATGAGAAACCAAAGGCAGGAACACATAGTGAGATTTATATCAATGGAATGATATAAGATCTATACTGTCCAAACATCGGGATATCTTAATGGTAGACCCTGTCTTAAAAACAATAGTTGGTGAGACCCCACTCATGACCCCTAGAAGGTTTCCAAATCTACAGGATTAATTGGTGCATAGCCACTTTAAAAATACAGGTAGCCCTCAGTTTATGCCGGGGTTAGGTTCCAGAAGGAATGGTTGTAAATAGAAACCGTTGTAAATTGAAACCCAGTTTATAATGTAAGTCAGTGGGAAGTGAGGGAGATAGGTTCCAGGCCCCTCTCAAAACTGTCATAAGTAACACCTAATACATTATTTTTAAAGCTTTGAAATGAAGACTTTAAATGCTAAACAGCATTATAAACCTAATAAAATAATCACACAACACAGAATATATAATTAAACTAAGTTAAATGAACAAAAACATTTGCTAAACAGCATTATAAACCTAATAAAATCACACAACACAGACTTCACTTGCATTTTTCTGCAAACAGTTCTTTCTATGCATTCCAATCTGGACTGATTTATAGACAGGAAGATCTTGTTCCTTTGAAATCTGCTCGATAGCTCAGGTCTGGTAAAACTGAATAATTTCAGCTTGCTTGGCTTTGCTGCAACACAAGCGGACAGCGCCACCTACTCGCTATTTTAATAAATGCACTGCTTCTCAATGCTTTTCAATAGCAGTCACATGACTGGGAAAAAAGGTTGTTATTCTGAAACGGTGTAAATTGAACCGTTGTAAAACGAGGGCCACCTGTACAGCCAAAAATCAGAATTGGTTGAAAAATTATCATACGAAAGATGGCAACTTCATATGTGGAAGATGCAGTGTATGTAAATACATACATAAAGGTACCCATATAATAGATGCTGAGGGATGGAAACACAAGATAAAGGGTCACATAAACTGTAAAAGTGAAGGGGTTGTATATGCCATATCATGTTCTTGCCTACAAACTACAATTCTATGTGGGAAAAACCTATAGAGAGCTAAAAGAAAGGGTACTAGAGCACAAGAGGGACATCAAAAATAAAAATCTTAAAGACAGCAGTGTAGCGAGACATTTCTTTACACATCACAATAGCTCCACAATAGGTATAAAGGCCATGGGTTTGGAACTTATAGATTTGCATGACCGAGGCGGAGACCTAGACATGAAATTGCTCCAGACTGAATGCAAATGGATTCACAACATGAACACTCTGAAACCCAAGGGGATGAATGAGGAAATACATTTTGCCCCATTTCTGTAGAGACAGTTATGATCTTTGAATCTACATATATATATGTGTACGCCTGTGATCCTGATAGCAAATGTTGAGTATAGACCTTCATACAGTAATGCAATAAATGTCACAGATTACATTACTTTAATCGCGAGGAAAGTCATTCCTACACATTAGGTATAAAACCGATGATATGAAGAAAAACTATACACTACAATTGTTATTTATCTGTTCTTACTTCATCTGCTCTAACAAATGAAGTGTGAGACTATATACTATGTCAATATTTAAGCCTCTCTCCTATTAAACGCCCTATTCATGTATATACATGTAATATGCTCTGTAAATATGATGCTTGGTATTAAACAAACTTTTAACGAGTTTTATTATTATACGTGCCTGTGAATACATTAGCCTAATACTCCCTTAAAAGTAAGATACCACCTTAACAGGACGATATTACTCACAGGAAGTATCACATCCAGAACTTATGAAATTGAGTTTAAATTCCCGGGAGGGACTTTACACAAATAGTAAAGGCATGCTTCGAGGAAGCCGCACAGAGTATCCCTGGCGGCGAAACACCTGTAGCGTAGTTTTGCACTACTGACCTCGGCTAGGCCAGCTGAGGGTCCTGGACTTCTCTGACTGTTGGGGAGTCTATTTACACCACAGTTTGTGATCTCCATTGAGCGACAAGGAATAGCAGCAACGCTACAGCATACGCTTTGGAGTTTCAGCATCTGACTGCAGCATATGGGGAAACAACATTTCAGCACTTTATTGAGTCTGGACTGACACACACCAGCACATATGGATGTCATATATTGACGAAGACGGGTGAGATCTATCCACGTTACTTGTCTTTAACAAAGGGTCCCTTAAGCGAGGGTAAATCCCTCAGTAGGTAGTACCCTGCAGCAAGTATACCCAGCAATTTCTGGGAGCCAATAATTGCTTTGAATATCTTACAGTTGTGTCCCTACTATTTGAACTGCTTGACTGCTATATTGTTTTTTTGCTTCCTTGCCTGCATTGCATGGCATATGTTTGCATGAACAACTGTCCTCTACTAACATTTCTCCATATATGACTGATTTGAATGTATGGTCCTAATGCATGTCTTGGAGACTAGTGTAGTGTTTATCCTGCATGGACTTTATGGGCCATAATCCTAAATTATAGGATCACTATATGAACTTTATTAGGCTCAATTACGATATTTTGAGTAACTATTATTTGAGCTCTTTCCATGGATACAGGCTTCTCCCCAATGGCCATTCCAATGTAGATAGGTATTTTATTAAATGTAAGCACTTTTTTACTTGTTCTTATATATCTATATGTATTTTTGACTAATAAATTGAATATCTTTGACTAGCAGGTTGATGTTTATAGGAGAGGGGCTTATATATCCCCTAGACTGGTAGTTCTCACACCCAGCTTTGATGACTTTATCCTTATTTTTTCCATGATTAGTGCTAGCATACGGTATACTTTTTTCTTTCTTTTCTTTTTCTGTCCCCTCTTGTTTTTTCCGTATATTATAGTATATCCATTTTTTCTATGCCTCGGGCACCCCGAGATATATTAATTTACATATCTAGGGTTAATCTAAATATTATTTGATTGGGTTGGGCTGGTACCCAGCTTCCACATTTTTCTCACAAATACTTATATACTTTATATACAGTATATATATATATATATATATATATATATATATATATACATACATTTATATATAAAGAAAAGTGAGGGTGGATTTGCACTCACATCTCAAGAGACAGCAACTGCCAGAATGTCAGGAAAAATAAATTATATCCAAAATAGTAAAGATCCGCACTCACTGGACTTGTGACCAGAAGAAGGGGCATTGTTGCTCCAAAATGTCACTATAATAAATATCACAATTGACACAAGTCCAGTGAGTGTGGATATACTCTCTCTCTCTATCTCTCTCTATCTCTCTCTCTCTCTCTCTCTCTCTATCTCTATCTCTCTATCTCTCTATCTATCTATCTCTCTCTCTATCTATCTCTCTATCTCTCTCTCTCTCTATCTATCTCTCTATCTCTCTCTCTCTCTCTCTCTCTCTCTCTCTCTCTATATATATATATATATATATATATATATATATATATATATACACATAAATATATATATTTATCAAAATTAAAAAAGAGTGAAAGATATCCACAATATGAATGGATATCAAAGAATGACAAGGCAGGACTAAAAAAAAACTTAATCAAAAATGTTTATTTATACCTCCTCACAAACCCCCCAAAACTCCCAAAATAACCCCTAAAGTGAAAATAAAAATTCAATAAACAAAACAATATGAGCCACTTTATACAATCCTAGATATTCTCATAGTACAAATGATTATGAAGCTAAAATTGAGCACATTAGTGTACAAGACACGCTCAAAAAATGGAAAATAAACAGCAACAGTTCTCTAATTGTATCCAAATTCCAAATTGCTACCTGCAATTCCGGCTGGAAGAAACAAACCTGCGTCTAGATTCCTGTGCTTCAACCAAAAGAGGAGAATAAATCCTGCTACTTCAGTCCTCGGAGCACTTAGTGTAAATACACGCTCCCGGTATTATATCAAATTAAAGTAGCAGACCACCATTAGGTGTGGGATAGTTAGTATCCGTTGTGCACAATTTTAACCCCCAAAGATCTCACTGGTCGACTTTCATGGACACCAGTGGCTTTTTTCCGCTGCAGCACACTGCCTGGCGTTCCATCCTCAACTCCAACTTTAAGACGTGCCTTTTAGGTGCATCCAGTCACAGTTCCCAAAGTCCGTATTCAGCGGGTGGGGAGACAAGCAGGATACATTCGGCTCACAGATTAAAGATCCCAGGAAGATGAACGCCAGTTGTGATGGGTTTTGCCCCTCCCAAAAAAGGGCTGGTTTACAGGGCTTTATCAAATATATATAAATATGTTTTTGTGTGTATTTATACTGTGTACATACATGTGTATTTGTGTTTATGTGTAAATATGTATATACATACATACATTCACATATATACACTATGATATCTATGATATGTATATACATACATATATACACATATAAACACATATATACACATTTATGTATGTATGTATATATATATATATATATATATTCTATTGATCTCTTTCAGTTACATAGCTTAAAACTTGATATATATATATATATATATATATATATATATATATATATATATTATAAACTTTATTACATGTGCTTTATTGTGTTTTGAAAATAAATACTTTATTTTTCAATATTCTTCACATGGAGGAAAATGTTATACATTTTCTTCTATTCAAAGAACATTGGAATGTGAAGTATATATAACTTACGGCTAGATTACGAGTTTTGCAGTATGCGTGAAAAAGCATTAAGGCTCATAACGTTGCTTTTTCACTACCGCTGGTATTACGAATCTTGCAGATTTAGGGGCACCGCACACTTTTTTGGCCATACCGCAAATTAACTTACGCAATTTGCGTAAAGTCTTTTTTCAATGGGACTTCCATAGCACCGGTATTACAAGCTTTTTCTGGGAGGTCAAAAAGTGAGCGGTACAGCCTATCCCGCAAGATCCGTAACGCAATCTAAAGTCAGTAGTTATGAGTTTTACGCTACAAAACTGTAGCATAAAACTCATAACTAAAGTGCTAAAAAGTACACTAAAACCCATAAACTACATATTAACCCCTAAACCGAGGCCCTCCCACATCGCAAACACTAAAATAAAATTAGTAACCCCTAATCTGCCGCTCCGGACATTGCCGCCACTATAATAAACATATTAACCTCTAAACTGCCGCACTCCCGCATCGCAAACACTAGTTAAATATTATTAACCCCTAATCTGCTGTCCCTAACATTGCCACAACCTACATTACAGTTATTAACCCCTAATCTGCCACCCCCAACGTCGCTGCCACTATACTAAAGTTATTAACCCCTAAACCTAAGCCTAACCCTAACACCCCCTAACTTTAATATAATTAAAATAAATCTAAATAAAACCTTATATCATTTCCTAAATAATTCCTATTTAAAACTAAATACTTACCTATAAAACAAACCCTAACGGCTAGATTTAGAGTTCTGCGGCCAAAGGGGTGCGTTAGCTACGCGTGCTTTTTTTCCCCCGCACCTTTTAAATATCGATGGTATTTAGAGAAGAATGGCTGCGTTAGGCTCCAAAAAAGGGAGCATAGAGCATATTTACCGCCACTGCAACTCTAAATACCAGCGTTGCTTACGGACGCGGCCAGCTTCAAAAACGTGCTCGTGCACGATTCCCCCATAGAAAACAATGGGGCAGTTTGAGCTGATCGGAACAGCCAATAGAATGCGAGCTCAATCTGATTGGCTGATTGGATCAGCCAATCGGATTGAACTTGAATTTGATTGGCTGATTCCATCAGCCAATCAGAATTTTCCTACCTTAATTCTGATTGGCTGATAGAATCCTATCAGCCAATCGGAATTCGAGGGACACCATCTTGGATGACGTCATTTAAAGGAACTGTCATTCGTCGAGAAGTCGTCGGTGAAGATGGATGGATCCGCGCTGGAGGTCTCGAAGATCAGCCGGTCGTCATCGGATTGAAGAACATAGAAGATGCGGCTTGGATGAAGATGTTTGCCGGTCCGGATGTCCTCTTCTGCCCGCTTGGATCAAGACTTCAGCCGGAGGATGGACGTCACTCTTCAGCCCCCGCTTGGGCTTGGATCAAGACTTCGGAGGCTTGGATCAAGACTTCGGTGGACGGATCGGTGAACCCGGCGAGGTGAAGACAAGGTAGGGAGATCTTCAGGGGCTTAGTGTTAGGTTTATTTAAGGGGGGGTTGGGTTAGATTAGGGGTATGTGGGTGGTGGGTTGTAATGTTAGGGGGGTGGTATTGTATGGTTTTTTTACAGGCAAAAGAGCTGAATTCTTTGGGGCATGCCCCGCAAAGGGCCCTTTTAAGGGCTGGTAAGGTAAAAGAGCTTTTCTATTTTAATGTTAGAATAGGGTAGGGCATTTTTTTATTTTGGGGGTCTTTGTTATTTTATTAGGGGGCTTAGAGTAGGTGTAATTAGTTTAAAATTGTTGTAATATTTTTCTAATGTTTGTAAATATTTTTTTATTTTTTGTACTTTAGTTAGTTTATTTAATTGTATTTAATTGTAGGTATTTTATTTAATTAATTTATTGATAGTGTAGTGTTAGGTTTAATTGTAGGTATTTTTTTTTTTTTTTATAATCAAAGTTTTTTATTGAGGCTTTTATACATCATTATAAAACAAAATATACGTGTTGACATATAAACAACTGTTACAGAAATATAAAACAATGACATAACAAACATAGGTATCGTCGGTCCAATTTCCCAGTCAACATATAACATTGAAGCCTCATTTTCTATTTTTTAACATAATTATCATGGTATCTCTTTAGTTAGATATACTGTCTTCTAGAAAGATACTCGCAGTTACACATTTAGTAGAAAAATACACTTTTAAGAATGGGAGATACAGTTACACTTTTCTCCCTTGTAGTAAAGGACACCTTATAGTATGATATCAAACTTCCATTTATGAAAATTGAGAAAGAGGGTATATTTGCAATATAGGGGAGTTATATCTTATAAATTATGACATAATGATGGTGGTTCAAAGTACCCATCATACATACACAAGAACATCCAACAATCATACCAGCAAGGACATAGTATATAGCAACCATATCTTAAAATACTAATTTGTTGTGTGCTCAAGCACCTATGTAACTACAAGAGAATACTTTATTTGGCAGTAAATAGGATATATCAAAAGTAGTATAGAAGATAGAAAGGGCTCTTGCAGGGGCTTAGTTTATCTCTGTGTCTAATTTTATATCTCTTAGATCTTAGTGAAGCAAATTATTAATAACTAGGCACTGATAAATGCAGAGAAAATAAAATATAACCCAGATAGGCCTGGAAGTGACTACACATAGTTTTAACTATAGGGAGGTAATTTTGAATATATACCTAGCCTTCATGAAAGGAGCACTGTAAACTGCAGTCAAAATTAGGGAAATATTCTAACGCTTACTGTATAGCATGCCCCCTATATAACTCAAATTATGTTTATCAAGTGGCACATAATGTGTAAGGTAAGGCTTCAGTTGTTACCTAAATGATCTCAACTACATGCATTATATGCTTTATATCCCTAAGATTTTTGCTAAGCAGGATATTTGTATATTAAAAACTAAACCATGCTGCTTGACACAGTGACCCCAGTTGAATGATGTATGTTCCGTCGGCTATGAAGAGCCGTGAACTCCAGTAAAGTTAATCCAGACCCTAAGCATACCGCTGCACAACATTTGCTAAATACCAACTGTAAACAACATAAGTGTGTATATAAGGCAGAATATGTCTGTAAAATATGAAAGTTGCAAGAACCAGAAAGTTAAGGACCCACGTATCAAACTATTTAGATCTCATCAGTGAGTCCAGCAAACACAGTTATATAGATACCCGATTCTAGGTATTAGGTCTTCAGCTATAAACCGTTTAGGTTCACCCCACTCCAACCTTTATACAACTTCTGCGAGGCAAGTTGCAAACATACCGGGAGACATGCCGGTCTGAAAAAAATGCCCAGACACAAAGCATGCCCCCCCGGATCCACATTCGAGCAGTCATTTGCCATCTCTTTCTGCGTCTGCCTCGCCGTATGTTAGGGGCCATAGTCCCGACTTTGACAGAATGTCCGGTGAGATCCGATGCTCCAGCTTCTCGCCTATCAGTAAGACCCCCTCTTCCCCTGCGGGGACCGGCCGCATCCCCTTCCAGGGGAGCCGAGGGCAGCGCAACAGACTCCATGTTAGACCTCACAAGTAAGCTTCGTGTAAACTGCTCCTTACTTTGTAGTGTTCCAGAATTCTGTTTTTGGTGATAGCTGTGCAGCAGCGTCTGTCGGGTCATCTCTGGCCTTATATCCGTGGTCTCAGTGGACCTCTCAGTGCCTCCAGCCTCTGGAACATTCGCAATGGGGCCTAACTCACTCATGGCCACTCTGCATGTGTCACGTAGATCAGCGAACCTGCAGTCCATTAGGTGCCCCAAGGCCTCCAGTTTAGCCCTTAGAATAGCATTAAAATCCTCCATGTTGCTATTGTTATATGATGTTCCCCTGTATGCAGAAGGTTATAGCAGGTAAATACTGCTCTACTCGGAACTTGTAGGTGTCCGAGGGGGGTGATGTACACGTGTGATAAAGTCGCGGCCTATGTTCACGGACCTGACAGTTTAGGCCCAGCTTGTAGATTCATAAAAATGGAGACATCCTACTGCTCATGTCTTCTCCTTTGCTGAATTAGTAAGTTACAAAGCAGGATGGAGAGGTTAAAGGAGGATAAACTATAGATTAGTAAGAATACTTAAGGAGCTCCATATATTTGCTGCTGATCATGGCCACGGCCAAGACACGCCCCAATTGTAGGTATTTTATTTAATTAATTTATTGATAGTGTAGTGTTAGGTTTAATTGTAACTTAGATTAGGATTTATTTTACAGGTAATTTTGTAATTATTTTAACTAAGTAGCTATTAAATAGTTCTTAACTATTTAATAGCTATTGTACCTGGTTAAAATAAATGCAAAGTTGCCTGTAAAATAAATATTAATCCTAAAATAGCTACAATATAATTATTATTTATATTGTAGCTATATTAGGGTTTATTTTACAGGTATTTAGCTTTAAATAGGAATAATTTATTTAATAAGAGTTAATTTATTTCGTTAGATTTAAATTATATTTAACTTAGGGGGGTGTTAGTGCTAGGGCTAGACTTAGCTATAGGGGTTAATACATTTATTATAGTAGTGGTGTGGTCCGGTCGGCAGATTAGGGGTTAATGCTTGAAGTTAGGTGTCGGCGATGTTAGGGAGGGCAGATTAGGGGGTAATACTATTTATTATAGGGTTATTGAGGTGGGAGTGAGGTGGATTAGGGGTTAATACATTTATTATAGTAGCTGTGCGGTCCGGTCGGCAGATTAGGGTTTAATAAGTGTAGGTAGGTGGCGGCGACGTTGGGGGCAGTAGATTAGGGGTTAATAAATATTATGTAGGTGTCGGCGGTATTAGGGGCAGCAGATTAGGGGTACATAGGGATAACGTAGGTGGCGGCGGTGTACGGAGCGGCAGATTATGGGTTAAAAAATTTTAATAGAGTGGCGGCGATGTGGGGGGGCCTCGGTTTAGGGGTACATAGGTAGTTTATGGGTGTTAGTGTACTTTAGAGCACAGTAGTTAAGAGCTTTATAAACCGGCGTTAGCCCAGAAAGCTCTTAACTACTGACTTTTTTCTGCGGCTGGAGTTTTGTCGTTAGATTTCTAACGCTCACTTCAGCCACGACTCTAAATACCGGCGTTAGAAAGATCCCATTGAAAAGATAGGATACGCAAATGGCATAGGGGGATCTGCGGTATGGAAAAGTCGCGGCTGCAAAGTGAGCGTTAGACCCTTTCCTGACTGACTCCAAATACCAGCGGGCGGTAAAAACCAGCGTTAGGAGCCTCTAACGCTGGTTTTGACGGCTACCGCCAAACTCTAAATCTAGGCCTAAGATAGCTACAATATAACTAATAGTTACATTGTAGCTAGCTTAGGGTTTATTTTATAGGTAAATATTTAGTTTTAAATAGGAATTATTTAGGTAATGATAGTAGGTTTTATTTAGATTTATTTTAATTATATTAAAGTTAGGGGGTGCTAGGGTTAGGGTTAGACTTAGGTTTACAGGCAAGTTTGTATTTATTTTAACTATGTAGAAAAGTTACTAAATAGTTATTAACTATTTACTAACTACCTAGTTAAAATAAATACAAATTTACCTGTAAAATAAACGTCTTACACTAACACCTAACATTGCACTACAATTAAATAAATTAAATTAATTAAATACAATTACCTAAATTACAAAAAAAAAAATACTACATTACACAAAATAAAAAAAGAAATTAGTGTTACCTAGTTAAGATAAATACAAACTTGCCTGTAAAATTAAAATACCCATGCGCGAAACGCGTAAGATAGGAGCTCACCTGACATGCTGAAGCCTGCTCCATAATAAACTCTTACTATCTGACTCCAGGACTCAGCTTCCTTTTTCCTCATTTCAAATTAAAATAAACCCTGAGATAGCTACAATGTAACTATTAGTTATATTGTAGCAAGCTTAGGGTTTATTTTATAGGTAAATATTTAGTTTTAAATAGGAATTATTTAGGTAATGATAGTAGGTTTTATTTAGATTTATTTTAATTATATTAAAGTTAGGGGGTGCTAGGGTTAGGGTTAGACTTAGGTTTAGGGGTTAGTGGCGGCAAAGTTGGGGGCAACAGATTAGGGGTTAATAAGTGTAGGTAAGTTGCAGCGACAATGGGGGCGGGAGATTAGGGGTTAATAAATATAATGTAGGTGTTGGCGATGTTGGGGCAGCAGATTAGGGGTTAATAAGTATAATGTAGGTGATGACGATGTCAGGGGCAGCAGATTAGGGGTTAATAAATATAATGTAGGTGTCGGGGATGTCAGGGTGGCAGATTAAGGGTTAATAAGTGTAAGATTAGGGGTGCTTAGACTCAGGGTTCATGTTAGGGTGTTAGGAGTAAACATAAATTTTGTTTCCCCATAGGAATCAATGGGGCTGCGTTACGCAGCTTTACGCTGCTTTTTTGCAGGTGTTAGGCATTTTTTCAACCGGCTCTCCTCAGCCGGATCTCCCCATTGATGTCTATGGGGAAATCATGCATGAGCACGTAAAACCAGCTCACCGTGGCTTTCAGCAGCGCTGGTATTGGGGTGCGGTATGGAGCTCAATTTTGCTCTATGCTCACTTCTTGCCTAATAACGCCAGGTTTATGAAAACCTGTAATACCAGGGCTGTAGGAAAGTGAGCAGTGACAATAACGTTCAAGTTAACACTGCATCCTTCTTACCGCAAAACTCGTAATCTAGCCATTACTTCGGTTTTAGTAACTTTAATCTAATGCCTTGTTGAGTTAGTGCGTGAGTGATAAGTGTTACTTTTTTGGGGGGTTTTAACTGTGTGCCCCATTGAAGTCTAGGGGACAAGAAGTTAGCGTGGTTGCAATATCTGAAGTCCTGATGTTAGCGTGCATCAGATTTTCTACTTTCGACTTTTAACATGTGCGCTAACTCGCTAGGGTTAAAAGAGTTATTTGAGTTCAGTTAACGTGAGAGTGAAAATTCTAGTTAGCACGCCACTTGCCCATAGTGTTGCCTAATTTGTCAGATTGTAGTCGAAGATTCATACTCAACCCTGCCTACTTATGGAAGGCTAGTTCTCTAGCAAATAGATCTAAGTAATTACTACTTTGAATTTGTCCATTTGGGTGGTTCATGAAAATTTTGGTCCTTTTTCCAGGTCATTTACATGCTCGTCTGTCATAGTGAACTTGGCTAGATTGACAATTATTCTGTTATCATTTATTGTTTGTTCCTGAGCTTGTAGGTGGCCTTGGTCAGAGCTTTTCATTTGTTGTGTCTTTTTTATATTTGCATTTCCTCCTCTGTGTATTTCTTTTCCTTATTTGTTTTTGTTGTCTAAACAGCTCTTCTTGTGAGTATTTCTGAACTAGTGGCTGTAATACCTTCCTCTTCATCATCTGGGTCACTATCCTGGTTCTGTTTGCTGTTGAATGTAATAACATGAATTTTTGGTAGTCCCTACTATCCCTAATCCATTTTTTTAATTTTAATCTCAGATTGTTGATTAAAGGGACAGTCTACACCAGAATTTTTATTGTTTTAAAAGATAGATAATCCCTTTATTACCCATTTCCCAGTTTTGCATAACTAACACAGTTATAATAATATACTTTTAACCTCTGTAATTAGCTTGTATCTAAGCCTCTGCAAACTGCCCCTTTTTTCAGTTCTTTTGACAGACTTGCAGTCTAGCCAATCAGTGCCTGCTCCCAGATAACGTCTTGTGCACGAGCACAGTGTTATCTATATGAAATACGTGAACTAACACCCTCTAGTGGTGAAAAACTGTTAAAATGCAATCTGAAAGAGGTGGGCTTCAAGGTCTAAGAAATTAGCATATGAACCTCCTAGGTTAAGCTTTCAACTAAGAATACCAAGAAAACAAAGCAAAATTGGTGATAAAAGTAAATTGGAAAATTGTTTAAAATTACATGCTCTATCTGAATCATGAAAGTTTATTTTGGCCTAGACTGTCCCTTTAAGCACTTAATTTTTCTTTTTATCGGTCAGCTTTTTAAACTCATTCGCCTAGATTTAAAGTTCTGCGTTAGCCGTCAAAACCAGCGTTAAGGGGTCCTAACGCTGCTTTTGGCCGCCTGCTGGTATTTAGAGTCAGTCAGGAAAGGGTCTAACGCTCACTTTCCAGCCGCGACTTTTCCATACGGCAGATCCCCTTACGCCAATTGCGTACCCTATCTTTTCAATGGGAACTTCCTAACGCCGATCAGCCAATAGAATGCGAGCTCAATCTGATTGGCTGATTGGATCAGCCAATCCGATTGAACTTGAATATGATTGGCTGATTCAATCAGCCAATCAGATTTTTCCTAACTTAATTCCGATTGGCTGATAGAATCCTATCAGCCAATCGGAATTCGAGGGACGCCATCTTGGATGACGTCCCTTAAAGGAACCTTCATTCGTCGTCTAGTCGTCGGGAGAAGAGGATGTTCCGCGCCGGAGGTCTTGAAGATGGAGCCGCTCCTCGTCTGATGGATGAAGATAGAAGATGCTGCTTGGATGAAGATGTTTGCCGGTCCGGATGTCCTCTTCTGCCCAGATAGGATGAAGACTTCTGCCGCTCCGGATTTCTTCTTTTGGTCCATCGGTGCCCGGCTGAGTGAAGACGACTCAAGGTAGGGAGATCTTCAGTGGGGTAGTGTTAGGTTTATATAAGGGGGGTTTGGGTTAGAGTAGGGGTATGTGGGTGGTGGATTGTAATGTTGGGGGGTGGTATTGTGTTTTTTTTTACAGGCAAAAGAGCTGTTTACTTTGGGCCATGCCCCGCAAAAAGCCCTTTTAAGGGCTGGTAAAAGAGCTGTTTACTTTTTAATTTAGAATAGGGTAGGGATCTTTATTATTTTGGGGGGCTTTGTTATTTTATTAGGGGGCTTAGAGTAGGTGTAATTAGCTTAAAATTCTTGTAATCTTTTTTTATTTTTTGTAATTTAGTGTTTGGTTTTTTTTGTAATTTAGTTTAGTTTATTTAATTGTAGGTAATTGTAGGTAATTGATTTAATTTATTTATTGATAGTGTAGTGTTAGGTTTAATTGTAACTTAGGTTAGGATTTATTTTACAGGTAATTTTGTAATTATTTTAACTAGGTAGCTATTAAATAGTTAATAACTATTTAATAGCTATTGTACCTAGTTAAAATAAATACAAAGTTGCCTGTAAAATAAATATAAATCCTAAAATAGCTACAATATAATTATTTATTATATTGTAGCTATATTAGGGTTTATTTTACAGGTAAGTATTTAGATTTAAATAGGAATACTTTAGTTAATAATATTTAATTTATTTTGTTAGATTAAAATTGTATTTAATTTAGGGGGGTGTTAGGGTTAGACTTAGCTTTAGGGGTTAATACATTTATTATAGTAGCGGCGAGGTCCGGTCAGCAGATTAGGGGTTAATACTTGAAATTAGGTCTTGCAGATGTTAGGGAGGGCAGATTAGGGGTTAATAAAATTTATTATAGGGTTTGCGAGGTAGGAGTGAGGTGGTTTAGGGGTTAATACATTTATTATAGTGGCGGTGAGGTCCAGTCGGCAGATTAGGGGTTAATAAGTGTAGGTAAGGTAGCAGCAACGTTGAGGGGGCAGATTAGGGATAATAAATATAATATAGGGGTCAGCGGTGTTAGGGGCAGCAGATTAGGGGTACATAGGTATAATGTAGGTTGCGGCGGTGTCCGGAGCGGAAGATTAGGGGTTAATAACAATATGCAGGGGTCAGCGATAGCAGGGGCAGCAGATTAGGGGTTAATAAGTGTAAGGTTAGGGGTGTTTAGACTCGGGGTACATGTTAGGGTGTTAGGTGCAGACTTAGAAAGTGTTTCCCCATAGGAAACAATGGGGCTGCGTTAGGAGCTGAACGCTGCTTTTTTGCAGGTGTTAGGTTATTTTCAGCCCAAACTGCCCCATTGTTTCCTATGGGGAAATCGTGCACGAGCACGTTTTTCCAGCTTACCGCTACCGTAAACAACGCTGGTATTGAGAGTTGAAGTGGCTGTAAATATGCCTTTATGCTCCCTTTTTGTAGCCTAACGCAGCCCTTCAGAGAACTCTAAATACCAGCGTTATTTAAAAGGTGCGGGGGGAAAAAACACGCGTAGCTAACGCACCCCTTTGGCCGCAAAACTCTAAATCTAGGCCATTATTATTTTCCCATTTATGGGTAGGGTAATGTAATGCATATACCCCATCATGTTTAAATGTGAAAGCCAAAAAAGTCAAAATTAAAGTATCATGATTCCAAAAAAAATATGCAATCTACAAAAAAAATTCCAAGATACTTCCATTATCAAAACGTGCACATTTATTTTTATATGCACACTTTCTGAGGCTCCAGCTCCTAATGATTATGTGCTAAATTGCACAATATACATATATGTATTTTGTGATTGGCAGATGTGATACAGGGGGAGGGAAAATATTCTACCACTCATTTCTAATTCAAGGTAAGTGCTATTGGATTGCCTTTTTATTCTGCATTCGTCAAATATTCTATTTTACTGTATTTAGTGGTCCTTTAATTTGCTAATCTTGTATTGGATTTAATATATAGTGGATATAATGGAACATGGAACTTATATTTCACTGAGCATTTCCCAGGGATGAAACACCACTGACACTATTACTGTCACTATGTACAGCAGAATAAGGATCCTGACACTACAGCGCATAAGAAGCCCTTTGGGTGAGAATTACATTGGCGTTCATTTGCTGTTGCATAACAGGTGCTGCATATTTTTTTCACACTGCTAATTTATCCAAGAAGGGTGTTCTGGTGCATATACCAGATTGAGAGATTTGCTTTTGTGAGGATCAGTCTGGCTCTGGAGTGCAATCTGACTCAATCAACATTCTCCCCTGCACCGAATAGGTTGAGCAATCGACTAATAGTATTAGCGATCATCACTCCTAACTGAACAGATGTTACTCTTCTCCTAACATGTGTATTGCCTCTGCAAAGTACTTTTGCACTTTCCCCATAGAGGGAATCTGCTGTTGAGTCCATAAACAGTTTGTCCTTAGTGAGGAGGCAGCTTGGCATTCTCCACTCACACCTAGGATCTTTACAAGAAGCCCTCTTTACAAGAAGCTATCTACACCTGACTGAACCTGACTAATGATGTGCAGTAATACGTGGCTTCCCTATGTGAACTTTTAATACAATTTAACTGGGGCATACAATATGCATTCTTCTACACTGAATTAGCAGCAATTTAGCTTTTTTACTTTTAACACCTGTCATCTTCTACTTACTGGATAGTTATTTATTTTTGTGTTAATTAATTTCTGCTTCACTTGAATCCATAATGGTTTCTAGTGTTTCCTTATCAAAAGGGGTTATTAGGTAAGAGTAAGAATATGATCTTATTTTCTCTTATTTTTACATTAATATATTGCAAAAAAAACTTCTATTCAAAACTTATATACACTGATGTGCTTTTCAGTTTCAACTAGAATTGTATTTTAAGTGAACTTTTTAGAAGGTTGTTGGTAAAAAAAAAATAACTGTTTAACAACAAATCAGTAAAGAACTGATAAAAGAGTACAAATGTAGCACTCATGAACATTGTAAGAAAATTTCAATTTACAGCAAAGGAGGAAAATTACATAAAACTTAACTTTTACTAAATTGATTTAAAACTAAGGGTATACATATGACATTTAAAATAAGCACATGCCTACTAAAGCTGGGCTATATATGGCCCTATAATTAAAGGAAACTGTGTAGGGTCTGAAAGGTATCCAATGTGTAGACAACTCAAGGGTGGGTAATAACCACTATTCTAATATCCATCAGACCAGAAATATGTAAATTATATAGGTAGATGGTACTAAGTTCCAAATATACAAAGCATTCGCATTAGTGGGATACACAATACCTATACCTGTTATTTAGGTTCAATAATACATTCTCTGGAAATATCAGAGACCTATACCGTTGGGATTACCGATAGTTATAACTTTCAGATATATGACTCCAGATGCTGAGTTCAAAATATATATAGAACAAACTCGTTGTGAAAATACTGAATACCTATACCAGTTAGTTTACCATATTAATACATTCTCTGGAAATACAAGAGACCTATACCATTTAGTTAACCGTTGGTAATGACTTGTAGATATGTGGTGTTAATGTACCACTCTCCAGATGCTTAATTCCAAATATATATAAGGTATTCGTGTTATGAGGATATTACATACCTGTACCTGTTAATTTACCGTATTGATAAATTTCTCTGGAAATACCAGGGACCTGTACCATTTAGTTTACCGTTAGTTATAACTAGCAGTTATGTAATGAAAAAGTGCCCGATTTCAGATGCTAATATCCAAATATATATAAAGTATTCACATGGGTAAGATACTAAGAGACCTATACCTGTTAGTTTACCATATTAATATATTCTCTGGAAATACCAGAGACCTATACCATTTAGTTTACCGTTAGTTAAAGTTCAAATATGAAAGTGTACCACACTTCAAATGCTCGGTTTCATATAATGCATTTGAGTTGTGGGGATACTAAATACCTATACCTGTTAGTTTACCATAATAAATTCTCTGGAAATACCAGAGACCTATACCTTTTAGTTTACCGTTAGTTATAACTTCCAGATATGTGCCACACTTCCCAATTAGCTGAACCAGTAATCTACCTCTACGGATATCCCAGAGACCTATACCAATGGATTAATCTAGCTAACAAAGGCCTGGGCCAAATTAGCATTCTGAGCTGTAATGAGGGAAACCCTCAAAGCGGTTGTTATAACCTAGAGTACTATATCAGTTATCGTAAATAAATTAGTAGGCATGGCAATTAAAACATGAACAAAACACAGGGAAGGGAGAGGGGGACGCCACTGACGCGTTTCGCCGTAGTGGCTGTTTCAAGGGGCAGTCTCACTCTGTCTTCGTGAGGTTTAATTTGGCGGAATCTAGAGGCCTGACATATTTCGGAAGTGGTGATTGGATGTAACGGTAGGTCAATCCTTATAGTGTATTTCAATTGGCTGATTCTGCGTTATTCATTGTATATATAGTTAAGATTGATTACAACCATATCTTTACTCGTTTTCAATGACTTTGTGTTTAATAACTTTCTAGATTATATATAGTATAATGTATTTCTTCATGTGCTTATATAATGCTATATTTATTGAGTTAGTTCTCATTGGGAAAATGTCCGCAATGCTTCTTTGTTATTGGATCATATAGCTGTCAATCACCACAACGTATTGTGATTGATACACACTTCCGAAATATGTCAGGCCTCTAGACTCCACCAATCCAAAAACATCATAGGGTATTTAAACCTCACAAACACAGAGTGAGACTGTCCTTTGAAACAGCAACTATGGAGAAATGCGTCAGTGGCGTCCCCCTCTCCCTTCACTGTGTTTTGTTCATGTTTTAATTGCCATGCCTACTAACTTATTTACATATATATATATATATGGTACTCTAGGTTATAACAACCGCTTTGAGGGTTTCCCTCATTACAGCTCAGAACGCTAATTTGGCCCAGGCCTTTGTTAGCTAGATTAATCCAATGGTATAGGTCTCTGGGAT
Source organism: Bombina bombina (assembly GCF_027579735.1). Lineage (NCBI taxonomy): Eukaryota > Metazoa > Chordata > Amphibia > Anura > Bombinatoridae > Bombina > Bombina bombina. Next base: position 665,079,031 of record NC_069499.1, read on the forward strand.
ATCTGGAGAGGTAGATCACTGGTTCCGCTAATTGGGAAGTGTGGCACATATCTGGGCATTGCCGACACCAACATTACACTTATTAACCTCTAATCTGCCGCCCCCAATGTCGCCGCCACCTACCTACACTTATTAACCCCTAATCTGCTGCCCCCAATGTCGCCGCCACCTACCTACACTTATTAACCCCAAATCTGCTGCCCCCAACGTCACTGCCACCTACTTACACTTATTAACCCCTAATCTGCTGCCCCCAATGTCGCCACCACCTACCTACACTTATTAACCCCTAATCTGCCGCCCCTAACATCGCCGCCACCTACATTACAGTTATTAACCCCTACTCTGCCGCCCCCAATGTCGCCGCCACCTACCTACACTTATTAACCCCTACTCTGCCACCCCCAATGTCGCCTCCACCTACATTATACTTATTAATCCCTAATCTGCTGCCCCCAATGTCGCCGCCACCACTATACTAAAGTTATTAACCCCTTAACATCTGGCCTCCCACATCACTAACACTAAATAAATATATTAACCCCTAACCCTAAGTCTAACCCTAGCATCCCTAACTTTAATATAATTAAAATAAATCTAAATACAAATTACTATCATTAACTAACCAATTCCTATTTAAAACTAAACACTTACCTATAAAATAAACCCTAAGCTAGCTACAATATAACTAATAGTTACATTGTAGCTAGCTTAGGTTTTATTTTTATTTTACAGGTAAGTTTGTATTTATTTTAACTAGGTTGATTAGTTAGTAAATAGTTATTAACTATTTACTAACTACCTAGTTAAAATATATACAAATTTACCTGTAAAATAAAACCTAAATTGTCTTACACTAACACCTAACATTACACTACAATTAAATCAACTACATTAATTAAATACAATTAACTAAATTACAAAAAAAATAAACACTAAATTACACAAAATAAAAAAGAAATTATCAAATATTTAAACTAATTATACTTAATCTAATAGCACTATCAAAATAAAAAAGCCCCCCCCCCCAAATAAAAAAACCCCTAGCCGAACCTAAACTGCCAATAGCCCTTAAAAAAGCCTTTTGTAGGGCATTGCCCCAAAGAAATCAGCTCTTTTACCTGTAACTTTTTTTACAAACAACCCCCAACAGTAAAACCCACCACCCACACAACCAAACCCCCCAAAAAAAACTACCTAAAAAAACAAAGCTCCCCATTGCCCTGAAAAGGGCATTTGGATGGGCATTGCCCTTAAAAGGGCATTTAGCTCTTTTTTAGCCCAAAGTCCCTAACCTAAAATTAAAACCCACCCAATAAACCCTTAAAAAACCAAACACTAACCCCCGAAGATCCACTTACAGTTTTCGAAGACCGGACATTCATCCTCATCCAGGAAGCAAAAGTCCTCAGCGAAGTCGGCAGATATCTTCATCCAACCGGACTGAAGTCTTCATCCAACCGGGCAGAAGTCTTCATCCAGATGGCATCTTCTATCTTCATCCATCCTGCGTGGAGCAGCTCCATCTTCAAGACATCCGGCGCGGAGCATCCTCTTCTTACGACGTCTGTTGCAGAATGAAGTTTCCTTAAAATGACGTCATCCAAGATGGCGTCCCTTACATTCCAATTGGCGGATTCTATCAGCCAATGGGAATTAAGGGGGGAAAATCCTATTGGCTGTTGCAATCAGCCAATAGGATTGAGCTTTCATCCTATTGGCTGATCCAATCAGCCAATAGGATTGAGCTTGCATTTTATTGGCAATTCCAATCAGCCAATAGAATGCGAGCTCAATCCTATTGACTGATTGGATCAGCCAATAGGATGAAAGCTCAATCCTACTGGCTGATTGCAACAGCCAATAGGATTTTTGTCCACCTTAATTCCTGTTTGCTGATAGAATTCTATCAGCCAATCGGAATGTAAGGGACGCCATCTTGGATGACATCATTTAAAGGAAAACTTCATTCTGCAACAGACGTCGTAAGAAGAGGATGCTACGCGCCGGATGTCTTGAAGATGGAGCCGCTCCGTGCCGGATGGATGAAGATAGAAGATGCCGTCTGGATGAAGACTTCTGCCCAATTGGATGAAGACTTCGGCCCGCTTGGATGAAGACTTCTGCCAGCTTCACTGAGGACTTCTGCCGCTTAGATGAGGATGGATGTCCGGTCTTTGAAAACTGAAAGTGGATCTTCGGGGGTTAGTGTTAGGTTTTTTTAAGGGTTTATTGGGTGGGTTTTAATTTTAGGTTAGGGACTTTGGGCTGAAAAAGAGCTAAATGCCCTTTTAAGGGCAATGCCCATACAAATGCCCTTTTCAGGGCAATGGGGAGCTTAGGTTTTTTAGATAGGGTTTTTATTTGGGGGCGTTGGTTGTGTGGGTGGTGGGTTTTACTGTTGGGGGAGTGTTTGTATTTTATTTTACAGGTGAATGAGCTGATTTCTTTGGGGCAATGCCCCCAAAAGGCCCTTTTAAGGACCATTGGTAGTTTACTGTAGGCTAGGGTTTTTTTATTTTGGGGGAGCATTTTTATTTTGATAGGGCGATTAGATTAGGTGTAATTAGTTTAAATATTTGATAATTTATTTTTTATTTTGTGTTACTTAGTTGTTATTTTTTTTTAGCTTAGTAATTCTTTATAGAAGATTTAAATAACTTGAGTAGGGTTAGGATTTAAATATGTAATATAGTTAATTTAATTTGTAGTTTAATGTAATTTTAGTATTATAGTTAGGGTAGGTTAGTTAATAGTTTAATATAGTTTATTTTAATTCTAAAGGTAAGTTTACATTTATTATAAGATAGGGATCAGTTAATATTTTATGTAAAGTTAGCGGGTTGTTAGGTTTAGGGGTTAATAGCTTAATTTAGTTTATGGCGATGTGGGGGGCTGGCGGTTTAGGGGTTAATAGATTTAGTAAGTGGTAGTGATGTGGGAGGACAGGGGTTTAGGGGTTAATACATTTATTTAGTTGCGGAGGGGTCCGGGAGCGGTGGGATAGGTGTTAATAACTTTATTAGAGTTGTGGTGGGTTCCAGGAGTGGCGGGATAGGGGTTAACACTTTTAGTTAGTTGTGGTGGGCTCTGGGAGCGGCGGGATAGGGGTTAATATATTTATTTAGTTGTGGTGGGGTCCAGGAGCAGTGGATTAGGGGTTAATAATATTATGTAGATTTTGGCAATATCGGGGGCAGCAGATTAGGGGTGTTTAGACTCAGGATTTATGTTAGGGTGTTAGGTGTAAATGTAACTTTTATTCTAGCATAGATATCTGGCAGCAGCGAACATAAGCTTTCGCTGCTTTCAGACTCCCATTGATTCCTATGGCATCTGCGGCCTCCAGGGTGGTGGATTGAAAACCAGGTACGCTGGGCCGAAATAGTGGCGAGCGTACCTGTTATAAAGTTGATAACTTGCAAAAGTTGTCAGATAGTGCCAAATTTGTATTCGGAACATCTGTAATGACGTAAGCATCGATCTGTGTCGGATTGAGACCGGTGGATCGTATATTACGTCACAAATTTAAACTTTTGCCGGTCTATAGGCTTTGATAAATGGGTCGAATCAAGCTCGTCACAATTATACTGCGGAATTCCAGCGTATTTACGGTTGACGGCTTGATAAATATCCCTCATGGTGTAATGGAAAAAGGAAGTTTCAACAAAAGATAATAAAAGAAAGAAGTTTAAAAATTGTATGCTCTATCTGAGTTATGGAAGTTTTATTTTGACTTCCATATCCCTTTGAGATAAATATGCTGGGCGCCATTTCTCAAGCTGCAGAGAGAGCTTTGAGCGCTTGAGGTGCAGGCTTGCTCATGCTAGTATTCTAGCCACAAGTTAAGAAGCAGCAAAATGTAGTCATCCCGCGCTCATGTGTTTGGAGTGATTGAAAGACCCTGGTCTCAAGCATTTGATCACAAAGAGGAGGGGGCTGCAATTAAAAATGTGTGCAGCAGACATTGTTCATCTGCTGCCTACTTGCCCCAAATGTGGGCAGACAGGTTCCCTATCTCGAAAATGTTTTCCTCCTGCTTACTAATAAATGTAGCCCATTATATCTAAAAAATATATAATATGAAAAAAAAATATTAAAAGAAATGTTTACTAGTGCAAAGATTCTAAACGTGTCAAACAAGCACTGCAATCAAGACAATTTATAATTTTAAACCTTCTTCAGATTGAAAGATCTAAAAGGTCATACACTAGAGAAACCGCTTGACTAAAACTAACTGCACTTTTTAAAATAAATGCACAATGGAGTCGAAGAAATATTATTTTATTCAAAAAATATGCTCATAAAATATTATCACCAAAGTAAATGCCACAATTTTATTTAACACCTAATTACTTCTCACACCAGTCCTTACATGAGTTTTCAGCACAGCTGTTTCTCTTGCTCACAACAAACTGCTCCATGTAAATGTTATTTGACGTGGAATGCAATTTGTTTTTCACTTGAGTCTTTCACAGCTGTTACTACAAAAAAAAAAAGAAAACTGGGAAATGGGTGACTAAGTAATGAGCACAATCATAAAATTACTTCTGCTATTTTTTATTTAAGTTGTCTTAAGGGGGTTGCTCACTAAAAGTAAACAACCATAAGCGATTGTTAATGTCATTCATGAAATTATATTTTTCTCTTGCCAAATGTAGACACTTTAGTAGAATCTTAGGCCTGACAAAAGATATTCCTTAATATTTTTTTGGTATTTTCAACCTATATTTTGCTGTTTCTACAGCAAGGGATAGGGGACATGAACAATTAGTATGGGGCACAGCTCACATATTTATTTGAATTTGAGGTTAAAGATGAGTTGATCACAATTTAAAATACCAATTTAATCAACATGTCTGTCTATTGAGGTAAACATCTGAACCATATTTAATGGGACTGCAATTTTGTCTTACTCTTAGGGGCCGATTTAACAAAGTGTGAGCAGAGATGATCCGCTGTAGAGGATCATGTCCACCGCACATCGACAAATGCCGACAACGTTTATCATTGCACAAGCAGTGCTGGTGAACTGCTTGTGCAATGCTGCCCCCTGCAGATTTGCAGTTAATCGTCCGCTAGCAAGAGGTGTCAATCAACCCGATCGTATGGGATCGGGCAGATTGATGTCTGCTGCCTCAGAGGAGGCGTATGATTTAAGAAACAGTAGTCTTAAGACCACTACTTCTTAACTCCTGTTTCCGGTGAGCCTGAAGGCTCGCGTGGAAACAGTTACATTCAGGACCATTCGGCCCTTGTTAAATCGGCCCCTAAATTTGTTCTAAGTGACTTGTAATACATGTATTAAATGTGTTAAATGGATTAAACATTGTTCATTTAATTCCTGCTATTAAAATAGCGGATTCATCAACCTTTAGTGCTCAAAACCTGGCAAACTACTTTTTAAACCAATCACATACTATCCAAAGCAACATCCCGACACAAACCTGCAATCTTTTATCTCAACCTCTGGTCACACCATCTGCCACTCTCTGCATCTTCCCCCCAGCCACTGAGAATAAAGTGGGTTCCTTATTGTCTTCATTACGCCTCACCACCAGCCAGCTTGACCCTATCCCTTCACATCTAATCAGGGGAATTTTAAGCCTTAGGCAAACAAGGCATTTGAATAGTGTGCAGATTGAGGGGCGGCACTTTCTGCTGGCTCTACGAAGAGCGGCAACCAGCAGGTGACTAGCTTTGAATTGCCAGTTCACCCCGGAGCCTGCTTGCATCATTAAGAGAACTAGTGGAAAGAAAGAGCAGAAGCTGCAGACAGACCGAATGTTTGGCACACAAGAGCACCTTGCAAAGGACGCTGCAGACAAGTTTAGGAGGGCAGTGCTAGGCATAGTGTGTATATCGGTGCTTGCAGCAATTAGGGGACTAGGAGAGAAAGTTACTACTGCTGGGATGAAAGTTTAGAAATCCTAGAGAATTTTAAAATGAAGTCGTAAACAACTGAGGTGGTTTTTGCTCACTGTAAAAAAATCACCATAGGAGAATTCTCACTAGGATTTTGAAGTGCTGATCTTTAAGGGGGCTTTTTTTTACATTAAAACAATTAGTACGGCTGCACCAGAAAAACTGACGAGGAGAGCTTCGTAATGTGGTAAAAAGGATTTATTGGGCAAAAATATAAAATCAAAAATTATACTGACATAGTCACCATCAAGTGAAAAATAACTCACTCCCGAACCGGAGTGAGTAAAGAGTAGCAAAAAAGAAACAGTATACGCGTTTCGTGCGGGACTACCGCACTTGATCACTACATATCTAACAAATCCTAATGCTACTCTTAAATAGCCTCAAGCTATCTAATTAGTACAGCTTCCTGTTAACTCTTAAGTGGCTATTACTAAGACCTGACACACAAAATAGAATAAGCTATACCTTAATAGCAGAAATGTGATAAACATTCTAAGCACAAATTTAAACACTATTTAAACACAATATTATTTAAAGAGGATATTATTAGCTAGTCACATAAATGCAAGAGTGAAAACCCACACAAGCATTTATCTGAAAGCATTTATGTAAGAGCGGGGACAATAAGTAACACGTACTTGTAAACTAACATGATTTAGATAAATTTAAATGATTGTGAGTCTCTAATACTCTTTAGGGATCAATGTGCAATAGCTGATCTTATAACGCTGGGAGAAGAATCTGAGAATTTGGAGGGATCACCTGTTGACTTAGGAGCAGTCCATGGAAATGAAGTTGTGACTAGTTTCCCTAAAATGAAGGGTAAAAGCTCTTTTTACCCTGTACACACAAGAGGGAGGAGCTTGGATATTTTCCAAAGGAGTGTAGAGCATAAATTAATAAAGCTTTCAGAAAGAGTTAACTCCAGAATCTCCAAAATGCCCTTTAGTCGACACAGCAACATTACCACCAGTCAGCATAAGGCACTTACCTCTTTAAAGGAGAACAAGAATATAGTAATAAAAGCATCTGATAAGGGTGGTAATGTTGTTGTGATGGACAGGGAATATTACCTCTTTGAGTCACTGAGACAACTCAGAGATGAGGAAGTATACATTAAATTGAAGGAAAATCCAACTAAAATCTTCAGAGAACAGTTAGAAGGAATTGTCAACCTGGGGTGTCAAATAGGCATCATACCGGAGCATAAAAAAGAATTATTCTTGCCTAAAGCTCCAAACGTACCAATTTACTATTTTTTACCTAAGCTACATAAGGACCCAGTACATCCGCCAGGCAGACCCATCATCTCGGGGGTGGGTTCCTTGTTGGTGCCCATCTCTGAGCTGATTGATAGTTTTCTTCAACCTCTTGTTGCTGACCTTCTGAGTTTTATACAGGACTCAACTCAGGTGTTGAAAAGTATGCATACCCTTGAATGGAAAGGTACTTACAGGTTTGTAACTATTGACGTAGCTTCATTGTACACCTCCATTCCACACCGCAGGGGGTTAGAAGCAATTTCGGGTGTTTTAGACAAACAATCACAATATTCAGAAGATGTTAAGCACTTTTTGTCTGTTACAATCGAATTCTTGCTAACTCACAACTATTTTTTGTTTGAGGGTACTTACTATCTGCAGAGACGTGGAACAGCGATGGGGGCAAAGTTTGCCCCATCGTACGCCAACCTCTATATGGGTTGGTGGGAGTTGTTGCACGTCTTTGCAGATAGTAACCCCTTCAAGTCTAGAATTGTATTTTTTGGTCGCTATATCGATGACCTCCTGGTGGTGTGGGATGGAGATGTACAGTCTATCTGTTCCTTCTTTGATTATTTAAATCTTAATGATTTTAATTTGAAGTTTGTAGGAACATACAGTGAATCAAAAATTAATTTTTTGGATATTGAATTATCAATTGAACCAGATCATGGCCTAATAATTTCTGACATACATAGAAAACCCACTGGGGGTAACACCATTCTTAACTTTAGGTCATGTCATCCTCCACATGTTTTAAAAGCTATCCCTAAAGGCCAATATATACGCACAAAGCGTATTTGTTCTAAGGAGACATTATATCAGAAACAAAGTGAAATTCTTAAAACACGTTTGATGGCTAGGGGCTATTCAGAAAAACTTTTAAACAGTACTAAAACAATTGTTGACAATATCCCCCGTAACTCTTTACTTACCTACAAGAAACATAAAAAACAAAAAAAGAGAGATCATACCAATAAAGTTATTTTTAGTACCCCTTTCAGTTTGGAATTTAAAAATATTAGTAATATCATTAGGGAATGTCTCCCAATACTTGAGAATGATTCTATTCTCAGTAAAGTAATTGCAGATGGGGTACAATGTGTTTCCAGACGAGCCAAAACCATTGGCAATTTTGTTGCACCTTCCATGTTACCAGAGAAAAAATCTGGGACCTGGCTTCAAAGGAGAATAGGGTTCTACAAATGCAGGGCGAGAATTTGTAAAACATGTAATTATGTCATTGAAGGGAACACTTTTAGATCAAGTGTCACCAATAAAGAGTATGACATCAGATTTTCCCTTTCTTGCAAGTCCACACATGTTGTGTACCTCCTTACCTGTGGGGGGTGCAAAAAACAATATACAGGAAAAACAAAGAGGGCTCTCAAAGATAGGGCCCTTGAACATCTCAGGGACATTGATGACCCTGATGTGTTCACATCGGTAGCTTCGCATTTTAAATTTGAACACAATGGGGATTCCTCATTGGCTCTTTTTCAAGCTATTGATCATGTACCCTGGACAAAAAGAGGTGGTGATAGGGATTATGCCCTATGTAAGAAAGAAGTGAAGTTTATCTTTTATCTACAAACTAGATCACCAGAGGGATTAAATATTGAAACAGATGTGAATTTATTTGTTTAAATTGGTTTTATTTAAATTTATCTAAATCATGTTAGTTTACAAGTACGTGTTACTTATTGTCCCCGCTCTTACATAAATGCTTTCAGATAAATGCTTGTGTGGGTTTTCACTCTTGCATTTATGTGACTAGCTAATAATATCCTCTTTAAATAATATTGTGTTTAAATAGTGTTTAAATTTGTGCTTAGAATGTTTATCACATTTCTGCTATTAAGGTATAGCTTATTCTATTTTGTGTGTCAGGTCTTAGTAATAGCCACTTAAGAGTTAACAGGAAGCTGTACTAATTAGATAGCTTGAGGCTATTTAAGAGTAGCATTAGGATTTGTTAGATATGTAGTGATCAAGTGCGGTAGTCCCGCACGAAACGCGTATACTGTTTCTTTTTTGCTACTCTTTACTCACTCCGGTTCGGGATTGAGTTATTTTTCACTTGATGGTGACTATGTCAGTATAATTTTTGATTTTATATTTTTGCCCAATAAATCCTTTTTACCACATTACGAAGCTCTCCTCGTCAGTTTTTCTGGTGCAGCCGTACTAATTGTTCTTGTGTTGGCTGCTGCTTATCGGACGTCTTGGGCGGAGACTCCTCCTGTATGGCTCCTGGATTCTGACGTCAGCGGTGAAGGGGGGGGGCACAAGTGTGTACACGCCGAAGAAACGCTGAAACAACGCTGTGTGGCATTGTCTGCAAGAAGATGGGTAAGCACTGCTTCTTTATTGTATCGAGGCTTTTTTTTACATTCTTTTTTGGGTTAGGAAATAACACATAGGTTTTTATTGCCCCTTGAAGGGAGGGAGCTTCACATCTGTAACCGGTAAGGTAAGAAATCCATATTTATTGCAACTAAAGAATATATTTGGCTGCAATAAATTGACATACCTTGGATGTGAAAACAATGCAGAGTCATTGTATGGAGTCATGAAGTAAATACTAATACAGAAAATAATTGTATATATTGAGATCCTTGCTGGATGTTGTGGATTATGTTCTCACAATAGTGTGAATATGGCCTTTCACATGTATAAGATGCAAACAATAATCAAATCTGGATCAGCTTTCCCAATATTTTTTGGTGTGGAAGCTGCAGATAACTTGTTGTGGAAAAGGAACTTTTAGTTTGCGTTGAAATAAGTGTCAGAGTATGTTATGAAAAAGACTAATAAGTAGTATTGTATACACTGTGTGATCTGATTCTCAGACTGCATGCATCCCCCTAAACCTGTTTAGACTCTGCAAACCTGTATGTAGGTAATGTTCATGTGCTGCTAGGAATCACTAGGATTTACATTTGCACTTTGATATGAATAATGTAAAAATATCAGTAGCTCTACTCCAATTTCTAACTTTATTATCAGTATTGGCATCACCACTATCTCCCGATTACCCCAAGTCCGCTGCCTTGGAGTTACACTTGACTCTAATCTGTTCTTCAGCCCCAAAATCCAATTGTTCTCTTCATCCTGCCACAATATCTCTAAAATGTATCAGTTTCTGAGCACTGACACCACTAAGTAACTAATGCTCTCTCCCGTTCTCCCCCATCAAGCCATACTAAAAGGCTTCTGTCAGGCTAATCCAACTTTCCCACCTCTCTGCATCTGCTGCCACTCACTGTGAGTCCCTTCACTGATTCCCCATTCACAGCAGAATTAAAATAAAACTCTCACCTTTACCTACAAAGCCTTTACCATCACTTCCCCCTTACCTGTCCTCACTAATCAACAAATATACTGCAGCCTGTACTCTAAGGTTCAACAACAACTCTGCATCTACTGCATCTACTACCATCACCTCCTCTTATGCTAGACTGCAGAACTTCTCTCGTGTGGCACCAACCCACAGGAACACACTTCCTCAATCAGTCCGACTATCCCCTAATCTGTCCTCCTTTAAACACTTTGTAAAGACATTTTTGTTCAAGGAAACCTAACACCCAACTCAGTAACAAATAAATTCTACTTACCTAATAATTGCCTTAATCTAATTCTGTACATAATTTTCACCCTTGCGGTCCCCACCTCCTGTTTTTCACCCTCCTAGCCTTCTAGATTGAAGTTTCCACGTGAATAGGGCCCTCAATTCCTTCTGTACTTGTTTGATACATTTTGTCCTGTCTCTCAAAAATATTGTATCATTGTTGTACTTTTATCTTTTGTACCCATGGACAGCACTGTGGAATATATTGGCACTTTATATTTTTTTATATATATATATATATATATATATATATATATATATATAATACTTAAACCACCAGCATAATATAATTTCAGTACCTAAGTATTGGCCTTTTGTGTATAGAAAGTGAAAGATAATATAAGCAGGTCTTTTGTTCCTGTAGGCCTAGCCCATTTCTACAATTGGTGTAGGTTTCAATGAACAAAACCAGATAATTTATTTACAAAAATAACATTAACATAGGGCAAGAAAAACCCTATAGTATCTATGTTACATATTCTTATTGTCATAGAGTTATGATTTCAACTGTTAAAGTATCAATAACCAAATTAATACTTAGCCTGGAGGAGGGGGGTCTGGGATTTCCAGATATTAAGAAATACAACATTGCAATACTTGCACGTTATGCTGTTGATTGGTTTACTGAAGTGAATTATCTCACTCCTATAGTATTGGAACAAGGACTGTTTTATCCATTTTCCTTGAAAGCACTATTGCATATTCCATTATCTCAATTGCCTAGTCATATTAAAAGTCTGAGAACGTTACGAAATGTTATTGTGGCGTGGCAGAAATTTAATGTCATGTTGGAGGCTAATTCTGAATGCTCCCCCTTTTTACCCATAATGGGTAATCCAAATTTCATACCAGTAGTAACATCAGAGGTCTTTCGAATTTGGTCGCAAAAAGGACTGTCTTATATTCATCAAAGCTTAGACGAATCTTTCCAGATGAGATCCTTTGAAGATTTATCCAGATAATTGAATGTATCTAACAAAAAATGTTATGCTTATTTACAAATTAGATACTTCATAAACAACATAAAGGAAAAAAGACAAAATTTAGATGGATGGGGCAAAATTAAGGTATACATAGTAAGCTATAAGACTGGAAATCATAACATTGTGCTCCTATACAAAATTATGTTGGCTAAGCAGGGCCAGTTAATATTGAATTAACTATTAGAGAATTGGAGACCCCTGATTAGGAATATAACAATGGATACAGTGAAAACAAGCCTTAAGTGGATACAGGGTGCTCCTATCTCTTCAGTATGGAAATAATCTCATATTAAATTACTTAACAAATCCTATATTACTCCAGCGAAAATGGCAATTTGGCATAATGACACTTTCAGCAAATGCCCTAAATGTAGTAATGTAAATGCTGATTCTATGCACTGTTTTTGGTCTTGCCCTAAAATTATGCAATTCTGGAATAAAGTGGAATTCTGGCTGAATAGAAACCTAGATTCTAAATTGAAGTTTAAAGCCAGAGATATTATTTTTTTTATTGCGGGGGTCTATAGGGAAAATGCTAATCTAATAAGTATTGCAATTATTGTGGTCTGTAATCTGATATTGAAAAATTGGAAGAGTATGACAGCACCCACAATATCATCCTTTGTACATGCTATATATTATCAAATTATCTTTGAACAATTTCATACTTCCCCTCTCCACAATAAAAAGGTGCAGGATTTTTTCAAGAAATGGTTAAAAGTTATTTTGTCTTACCCTCGTACTAGTCAATTTAGATTAACACGTCAATATCATCAAGACAGAATAATTCAAAGCATTAATTTTGAGGAATATTTTTTAGGAATATTTTATCTGGTTGATTGAGAGGTTTTTTTTTTTGAGAGAGAGAGTGGGGGATTGGAGAGAGAACCCCCCTTTTTTTTGTCGTCGCTGTTGTTGTTGTTATGGTGATGTACTTTTTTGTGTGTTAAGGGAAAAAGGATAGAGTGGTAGCCACTAAAGGATAAAAGAAATACCATGATACTCATTAAGCAAAAATAGTATGAATAAGGTTATTTTTATTAGCTGAATTTGTAGGGAATTCACTATATGCCTATTGGATATAGATGTTCAAAAACGTTGAATTATATAATTTATTTAGCTTTTTGTTTTGCTGTTTCTTTTTCACTTGTTAAAATCTGATTTGTGAACTATCCCCAAATTCGCAAAAACTGTAATGAAATTAGATTTTTAATTATTTTTTTGTATCATGGATTGGTCTACCAACTAAATAAAAATATGTATTTAAAAATAAAAATAAAAAATGATTTCAATTGTTGATATAATGGGCCACATTTCTTAAAAGCCGTGCAGAGAAGCTTCACTCGTCGGCTTGTGCAATGCCACCCATTGTTCACGCAGGGCCAACCATGAGTGATCAATGATTCAGACTGAATCAGATTGAGATGATTTAACTCTGCCATCATTTAGGTGGCATAGAGTCTAATTAGCTGCATTCTTAAGACCACTTAACTAGAGTTTCAGACCCACTCACACAAGCCTGAAAAGCTGAGATCCGGAAGCTGCATCTGCAGCTTAATAAATGTGGCCCAATAGATTTGTAACCCTCTCTCGACCCTAAAGCTTCTGCAAACTACCACTACATATCACTGCTTCCAGGAAATTGTTTAAGTGCAAAGTCCAGAATAGTATCCAGCACCAAAGTTACTGAAGTAGTGCACGCCAATAGGTTACGGCCAACCTTGAACATAGACAAAAAATCCAAAAAAGGAAGCAACACCAAAAATGAGGAATTAAATTTATTCCATCTTATAGGAGCAGGTACAGAAATGAAGAATATGTAGGTTACATACCCTTAGTCATGTCTTAATCATTATGTGTAACATATCAACTTAAATACCTTACACAGGTGTATAACACCTTCCCTTTTACATTAACATCCCTCCAAAAAAACACTCACAGGAGGAAACTCCCCCTGCTGAAATGCTTTCAATATACATGCTACACAATTAAATACAGATAAACAATGCATAATCCAGAAACACATTACATGAAAAAATTCAGATCAAAATCTCTATTGATCTCTTTTGGGGTTAATGCATTATTGTATCTAAGGTATTGGCACAATTCCACAATTTGATAGCTCTTACAGTGAAAAAACGTTTATGTTGCTGGATGGAGATTAAATCTCCTTTTCGCCAGCCTTAAATTGTGACCTTGTGTCACAAATAATCTCCTTGGAATAAACAGAGCTTGCACCAACTCTGTATATAGGCTTTGAATATATTAATATAAAGTAATCATATCACCTCTCAAGCACCCTTTATCTAGAGAAAAAAAAACCTAGTTTGGCTAACCTCTCTTCATAGTTTACATTTTCAATTCCCCTTATTAGTTTTGTGGCCCTTCTCTGAACTTTTTCTAACTCTGCAATGTCTTTTTTTTCCGATTGATCCCCAGATTGCATCAGCAAATAGGATTTTTTCATCTTTAATTCTGATTGGCTGATAGAATTCTATCAGCCAATCGGAATTCAAGGGACGCCATCTTGGATGGCATCATTTAAAGGAGAATTCATTGTTCAAGAAGACGTCGATTGAAGAGGATGCTCCGTGCTGGATGTCTTGAACATGAACCCGCTCCGCGCCGTATGGATGAAGATAGAAGATGCCGTCTGGATGAAGACTTCTGCCCGGTTGGATGAAGACTTCTGCCCGGTTGGATGAAGACTTTTGCGGCTTCGTTGAGGACTTCTGCCGGCTTCGTTGATGATGGATGTCGGGTCTTCAAAAACTGTAAGTGGATCTTCGGGGGTTTTATTTTTAGATTAAGGTTTGGGCGGAAAAAGAGCTAAATGCCCTTTTAAGGGCAATGCTCATCCAAATGCCCTTTTCAGGGCAATGGGGAGCTTAGGTTTTTTATTTAGGATGTTATTTGGGGGGTTGGTTGTGTGGGTGGTGGGTTTTACTGTTGGGGTGTTGTTTGTATTTTTTTTACAGGTAAAAGAGATGATTTCTTTGGGGCAATGCCCCACAAAAGGCCCTTTTAAGGGCTATTGGCAGTTTATTGTAGGCTATGTTATTTTTTATTTTGGGGGGATTTTTTTATTTTGATAGGGCTATTAGATTAGGTGTGATTAGTTTAAATATCTGATATCTTTTTTTATTTTGAGTCATTTAGTGTTGTTTTTTTGTAATTTAGATAATTGTATTTAATTTATGTAATTGATTTAATTATAGTGTAAGGTTAGGTGTTAGTGTAAGACAGGTTAGGTTTTATTTTACAGGTAAATTTGTATTTATTTTAGCTAGGTAGTTAGCAAATAGTTAATAACTATTTAGTAACTATTCTACCTAGTTAAAATAAATACAAACTTGCCTGTGAAATAAACCTAAGCTAGATGCAATGTAACTATTAGTTATATTGTAGCTAGCTTAGGGTTTATTTTACAGGTAAGTATTTAGTTTTAAATAGGTATTATTTAGTTATTAATAGTAGGTTTTATTTAGATTTATTTTAATTACATTAAAGTTAGTGGGTGTTAGGGTTAGACTTAGGGTTAGGTTTAGGGGTTAATACATTTAGTATAGTGGTGGCGATGTTGGGGGCGGCAGATTAGGGGTTCATAAGTGTAGGTAGGTTGCGGCGACATTGGGGGCTGGAGATTAGGGGTTAATAACATTATGTAGGTGTCGGCGATGTTGGGGGCAGCAGATTAGGGTTTATAAGTATAATGTAGGTGTCGGCGATGTCGGGGATGGCAGATTAGGGGTTAATAAATATAATGTAGGTGGCAGTGGTGTCGGGGGTGGCAGATAAGGGGTTAATAAGTATAATGCAGGTGTCAGCAATGTCTGGGGCGGCAGATTAGTGGTGTTTATTTGCAGGTGTTAGGCTTTTTTTTAAGACGGCTCTCCCCATTGATGTCTATGGGGAAATCGTGCATGAGCATGTAAAACCAGCTTACCACAGCATTGGTATTGTAGTGTGGTATGGAGCTCAATTTTGCTCTACACTCACTTCTTGTCTGCTAACACCGGGTTTTTGTAAACCTGTAATACCAGCGCTGTAGGTAAGTGAGTGGTGACAATAACTTGCAAGTTAGTACCACACCGCTCATAACGCAAAACTCGTAATCTAGCCAAGTGTAAACTAGTGATATTTGCAGATGATATTCTGCTTACATTAACATCCCCTTCTATGTCTCTCTCTTAATTACTGAAGGAACTAGAACTACATAGGGGTGTCTGAAATGTTCAATCCTTTGAAAAAGTGACCAGCTATATGCGTGCAACCCGGAGGGGTCCGGCGGGGCTAATATGAGTGACTATTGTCAAGATGTCTTAACTTTATAACTAATAAAGTATTTGGCTTTTAACTTTATTGATGCTTATTTTATGCATAGAAAATCTATTTACTTTATACACTGCTACCATTCAGCTAGATTACGAGATCCTAACGCTACTTTTTTATGCCCGCTGGTATTACGAGTCTTGCAGGTATAGGTGTACCGCACACGTCTTTGGCCTTACCGCAAAATGACTTACTTAAACTTTGTAAAGTCTTTTTTCTATGGGACTTCCATAGCGCCGGTATTACGAGTCTGTCCTGGGAGGCCAAAAAGTGAGCGGTACACCCTAACCTGTCAAGATCCCTAACGCATTTAAAAGTCCATAGTTATGAGTTTTATGGTACAACGCCGTAACATAAAACTCATAACTAAAGTGCTAAAAAATACACTAACACCCATAAACTACCTATTAACCCCTAAACCGAGGCCCTCCCGCATCGCAAACACTATAATAAAATTATTAACCCCTAATCTGCCGCTCCGGACACCGCCGCCACCTACATTATATTTATGAACCCCTAATCTGCTGCCACCAACATCGCCGACACCTACATTATATTTATTAACCCCTAATCTGCTACCCCCTATGTCGCTGCAACCTACCTACACTGTTTAACCTCTAATCTGCCGCCCCAATGTCGCCGCCACTATAATAAACATATTAACCCCTAAACCGCCACACTCCCGCTTCACAAACATTAGTTAAATATTATTAACCCCTAATCTGCCATACCTAACATCGCCGCCACCTACCTACATTTATTAACCCCTAATCTGCCTCCCCCAACGTCACCGCCACTATATTAAAGTTATTAACCCCTAAATCTAAGTCTAACCCTAAACCTAACACCCACTAACTTAAATGTAATTTAAATAAATCTAAATAAATATTCCTATCATTAAATAAATTATTCCTATTTAAAACTAAATACTTACCTGTAAAATAAACCCTAAACTAGCTACAATATAACTAATAGTTACATTGTAGCTAGCTTAGGGTTTATTTTTATTTTACAGGCAAGTTTGTATTTATTTTAACTAGGTAGAAAAGTTACTAGTTATTAACTATTTAATAACTACCTAGCTAAAATAAATACAAAAGTACCTGTAAAATAAAACCTAACCTGTTACACTAACACCTAACACTACACTATAATTAAATAAATTAACTAAATTAAATACAATTACCTAAATTAAATTAAATTAGCTAAAGTACAAACCCCCCCCCACTAAATTACAGAAAATAATAAACATATTACAGATATTTAAACTAATTACACCTAATCTAATAGCCCTATTAAAATAAAAAAAAAAACCAAAATAAAAAAAAAACCCTAGCCTAAACTAAACTACCAATAGCCCTTAAAAGGGCCTTTTGCGGGGCATTGCCCCAAAGTAATCAGCTCTTTTACCTGTAAAAAAAAATACAAACAACCCCCCAACAGTAAAACCCACCACCCACACAACCAAACCCCCAAATAAAATACTATCTAAAAAAACCTAAGCTCCCCATTGCCCTGAAAAGGGCATTTGGATGGGCATTGCCCTTAAAAGGGCATTTAGCTCTTTTGCAGGCCCAAAGTCCCTAACCTAAAAATAAAACCCACCCAATACACCCTTAAAAAAAACCTAACACTAACCCCCTGAAGATCAACTTACCGGGAGAAATCTTCATCCAAGCCGGGTAAAGTGGTCCTCCAGACGGGCAGAAGTATTCATCCAGACAGCATCTTCTACCTTCTATCAGCAAACCGGAATTAAGGTAGAAAAATCCTATTGGCTGAATTCCTGCGTATTTGCGGTTGACGGCTTGATAAGTAGATGCCAGAGTGTATATTGATAAAAAAAGAACTGTACTTCTACTATTGAACAGGCTTCTTTTTTATTTATTGAAGCAAAATAACTCCCAAAGGAATGTACAGTGTTATAATAAATACAGTATATAATTGAAGTCATATGAAACCCCAAATTTTGCTTTCATGATTCAGATGAGAGCATGCATTTTTAAACAACATTTCCAATTTACTTCTGTTGTCAATTTTGCTTCAATTTCTTGGTATCCTTTATTTGAGGAGCAGAAATACACTACTGGGAGCTAGCTGAACACATCAGTATACCAATGACAGAAGCATAAATGTGCAGCCACTAATCAGTAGCAAGTGTTTACCTCATGTGCATACCTAAGTATGATTTTCAACAAAAGATACCAAGAGAATGAAGCAATTTAGAAAGTTGTTTTAAAGGGTTTGCTCTGTCTGAATAATGAAAGAAAATTTTGGGATTTCATGTCCCTTTAAAATAGATTAGCTATAATTGATTGGACATACATGTTTGAGGTTTTATCGAAGATGGGTTTTAGGGAACCATTCATACATGCAGTTAGAGGCATCTACTCAATACCATTATTCACAATAAGCGCAGCAGGCTTTCAATCCAGATCGATAAATATTCTGAACAGTACCTGGCAGGGATGTCCTTTATTGCCGCTCCTGTTTGCTCTATGCATCGAGCCACTAGCTTCCTGTATCAGAAACTCAGAAGAAGTTAGAGGGTTAAAATTGGGGATTCGGAATACAAATTGCCATTATTTGCAGATGACATTCTATTGACTTTGACTAAACCACTAGACTCCTTAACATATTTGTATCAGATTCTACAGGAATTTTCAAAAAATTCAGGGTATAAAATCAATCTTGATAAATGTGAAGCTTTACCTTTATCAATCCCCTCCCATACTAAGAAATTAATAGAGATTAATTCTAATATTACATGGGCTAAACACTCCCTCCCCTACTTAAGAACTAAGATATCGAACTCATATGAAAAGCTTTATAAGTTAAATTATGTTCCACTATACAAAACTATTAGAAGAGATCTAAAGAAATGGAAAAAGGGCACATTTTCTTGGTATGGCCACGTTTCAACTATCAAAATGAATATACTCCCTAGGATGTTATATCTTTTCAGAGCCCTAACAATTAAAATACCTCCCCTAGAGTTACAAAAACTACAATCCGATCTCCTGTCCTTCTTGAAAGGTGATAGGAAAGCGAGAATTGCTTCACATATTCTAGCCCAACACAGACAATTTGGAGGGGTAGGCCTACCAAATCTAATAGATTATTATCAGGTATCAAGAATTGCTCAGGCCTCGCTACTAAGCAAACAGTCGCAAAATGTTTTCTGGAAAAAAAATAGAGAGGAATTTGTGCGGAAATGAAAACTCAGATATTTTATGGGAACCGGGAAGTGGAACTAGACAATGCACCTATAGAATACCCACCATCCTAGACACAGCAATAATTTGGAAATCAATTACTAAATCCCAAGATTTAATACCTACAAAAACATGGGTCAGACCTCTAAGGTGTCTTTTGCCAAAAGAGATCCAGAGACAACTAGTTAAATAGATAAACAAGGGAATGTATAGAGTAGCAGACTTTTTGGAAAATGGTCACATATTAACATTCAACCAATTACAGGAGAAACTACACCCATACAAATTACACTGGTACATTTATTTAAAAATTTCTTCTGCCCTTTATAAATATGACATACATCAAAAACAACAGCCAAGCACAACCCTGGTTCATATATGTAAACCACCCAAGAGAGAAAAACACACCATCTCCAAACTATACTAAGATATCCAAGATAGCAAATATAAAGCTAAATCCACCATAATTACAAAATGGGAAGGTGACCTAGGGGGATATTTATCAAAGCCTCAACTATGCTGCATTCGCCGGCACCAATACGTTCGCCTAACATCGCAGCCGTGGACCTGAATACGATCTCCATATTTATAAAATATTCCGGTAAAAAGCTGCACACCAAGTATGGGGCGATGAGCATTGGACTGTTGTTAAATAGCAGTCATTGATCTCGCTGCTATTCAGCTTTTTACCAACTTTATTTATACCCTGTCACTAAACGCCAACATTATACTAAAATATTTAACCCCTATCCCACCGCTCCTGGACCCTGCCGCCACCTAAATAAACGTATTCAGCCCTAAACCTCTGGCCTTCCACATCACTACCATTAACTAAACCTATTAACCCCTAAACTGCCAGCCCTCCACATCACCATAAACTAAATTAAGCTATTAACCCCTAAACCTAACAACCCGCTAACTTTACATTAAAATTACGACATCCCTATCTAAAAATAAATTAAAACTTACCTGTAGAATTAAAATGAACTATATTGAACTATTAATTAACCTACCCTAACTATTATACTACAATTACATTAAACTAGCAATTAAATTAACTATATTACATATTAAAAAAAACCTAACCCTACTCAAATTATTTAAATATACCTACCTGTTGGCTCAGGTAGAGCAGTCCCATTTGGACTGCTATTTACAGTACATTATTTTGCATATGGAAAGGAAAGGAACTATAAGCTATATCAGTGAAATTGAGCCAAACGCCACTATATTTTTAGAGGAGCTGGATTACATACTATGTGATCAATTTGCATACTTAGAGGAATTTGTAATTATAACATGCTGTACTATTGAGACAACTACCACCAACTAACAACCAGAGATTATTATTATTATTATTCTTTATTTATAAAGCGCCAACAGATTCCGCAGCGCTCTCCATGGGTAACAAAGATAAAAGGACAGTACAATATGAGACGCCAGAAAAAATTTACAAATACAGGAGGAATTGGGAGCCCTATTCCCGTGGGAACTTACAATCTAAATGGGTAGGAGCTGGAGGTTGAGAAACAGGAGGTGGGGACTGCAAAGGTGGGAATGATGTTAGTGTGAAGTTAGATGAGGGCAACTATTAGGCAAGTGGAATTCATTAGTTACTAATTTGGTTATAGGCTTCCCTGAACAAGAAGGTCTTTAGGGAGCGTTTAAAGGAGGAGAGGTTGGGGAAAAGTCTGAGAGCTCGAGGAAGTGCGTTCCAGAGGGTTGGTGCTGCACGAGAGAAGTCCTGTAGTCTAGCATGAGAGGAGGTGATGGTAGAAGAGGCAAGGAGTAGATCGTTGTTGGATCTTAGGGGACGGGCTGGAGTATATTTGTTGATGAGTGAGGACAGGTATGGGGGGCTGCATTGGTAAGGGTTTTGTAGGTCAGAGTAAGAATTTTGAATTTATTTCTGCTGTGAATGGGGAGCCAGTGAAGGGACTCACAGAGGGGTGCGGCAGATACAGAGCGTCGGGAGAGGTGGATTAACCTAGCAGAGGCATTTAGGATGGATTGAAGGGGGGAGAGGTGGGAGAGAGGAAGGCCAGTTAGTAGGTTGATACAGTAGTCAAGCCGGGAAATTACTAGGGAATGGATTAGCTGTTTAGTAGTTTCAGCACTCAGAAAAGGACGAATTTTGGAGATATTGCATAGGTGGTTACGACAGGATGAAGAGAACGATTGGATGTGGGGTATGAAGGACAGATTGGAGTCGAGTGTAACTCCTAGGCAGCGGACTTGGGGTGATGGGGAGATAGTGGTGTCACCGACAGTGATAGTAAAGTTAGAAACTGGAGTAGAATTAGTTGGGGGGATTAGAAGAAGCTCAGTCTTGGACATGTTGATTTTTAGGTGGTGAGAGGCCATCCAGGAAGAAATGCCAGATAAGCAGTCGCTGATGTGGGAAAGGACAGAAGGAGAGAGTGCAGGGGTGGATAGGTAGATCTGAGTATCATCAGCATAGAGGTGATAATTGAAGCCATAGCTACTAATAAGTTTACCCAGTGAGGAAGTATAAATAGAGAAGAGTAGAGGGCCTAGAACAGAGCCTTGAGGTACTCCAACAGACAGAGGCAATGGAGAGGATGAGTCGCCAGTAAATGAGACAGAAAAGGACCTATTAGCGAGATAAGAGTGGATCCAGGAGAGGGCAATGTCACAGAGCCCAAGGGAGCTGAGAGTCCGTAGGAGAAGGGGATGGTCAACTGTGTCAAAGGCAGCAGACAGGTCAAGTAAGATAAGTATAGAATAGTGGCCATTGTTTTTAGCAGAAAGAAGATCGTTAGTAACCTTGGTGAGGGCAGTCTCAGTTAAGTGTTGGGGACGGAAGCCAGATTGCAGGGGGTCAAGCAATGAGTTGGAGGATAGGAAGTGTGTTAGGTGATCGAAAACTATTTTTCCAGGACTTTAGAAGCTAGGGGAAGTAGTGATATGGGGCGGTAGTTTGCAGGAGATTTGGGGTTGAGGGAGGTTTTTTTGAGGATGGGGGTGACCTTTGCATGTTTGAAGGCTGATGGAAATGAACCAGTAGTAAGGGATCGGTTGAATATGTGAGTAAGAGCTGGGGTGAGGGTAGAGGACAGAGAAGGTATTAGATGTGAAGGGATAGGGTCAAGGGGGCAGGTAGTGAGGTGTGAGGAAGATATTAGGGAACTCACTTCATTCTCAGTGATTGGGGGGAAGGTACTGAGAGTGTTGAAGGGGGTGACCGGGGGCGGAGATGAAAGGTTGCAGTCTTGTGGTAGGATGTTACTTCTGATGGTAAGTGTTTTGTTGAAAAAGTAGTCTGCCAAGTCTTGAGCACTAAAGTCAGATGAGGGGGGGGTGCAGGTGGATAGAGGAGAGTGTTGAAAGTGGAGAAGAGACATTTAGGGTTTGAGGAGTGAGAAGATATGAGAGAAGAGAAGTAGTTTTCCTTGGCTAAGTGAAGGGCAGAGGAGTAAGAATAAAGAATGAACTTATAGTGTAGGAAATCGGGTTCCGAGCGGGTAGATAGCATGTTTGCTGAGAGTGCCAGGGCTGGAGTTGACGTCGGGTTTTGCGTATTTGTGGAGGAGCAAGGGTGTCGAGTGCAGAGGAGAGAGTATTGTTATAGTGGTTTGTAGCAAGGTCAGGGCAGGATAACGTGGAAGTGTGGGGAAGGCGTTTTTGAAAAAGGTTAGAAAGTTGGAGAGGATCCACAGTGTGCAGATTTCTACAGGTGTGGAGGCTGGGGGTAGAAATAGGTTTAGCCTGTACATTGAGATTATAGGTGAGCAGATGGTGGTCTGAGATGGGAAATGGGTGACAGGTGACATCAGAAGGAAAGCAGAGGTAGGAGAATACCAGATCAAGTAGGGAATAGGGTGGATTGAGAAAGACTAAAGGAGTTTGTGAGTGAGAGAAGTTTAGAGGCAGCAGGGGTAGATGGGTTATCAATGGGGATGTTGAAGTCCCCTAAGATTAGAGCAGGTGTATTTGTAGAGAGAAAGTGAGAAAGCCAGGCAGCAAAGTTGTCGAGGAATTGGGAGGTTGGTCCAGGGGGGCGATAGATAACTGCCACCTTGAGGGAGAGGGGGGAGAAATTGCGGATGCAATGGACTTCAAAGGAGGAGAAGGAGAGAGATGGATGAGGATGTAGGTGCTGATAGGAGCAGGAGGGGGACAGTAAGATTCCAACACCACCGCCATGTGTCTCACCTGGCCTAGGTGTGTGGCTAAAGTGGAGACCGCCGTGCATTAGAGCAGCAATGGAAGCAGTGTCAGAGGAAGAAAGCCAGGTTTCAGTAATTGCTAGAAGATTGAAAACAAACAGGTCGTGAACAGTTGTAAGTTTGTTACAGACAGTGCATTCCAGAGAGCACAAGAAAAGAGAGGGGATAAGCGCTATGGGTTAATGGAGATGAGTTTGTTGGGATCGCGTGACCTTGAGTTTGTATTGTGGGGGACTGAGCGAGAGTGTATGAGTGTGGTGATTGCTGCAGGGCCAGAGTTAGGAGAGATGTCACCTGAAGCAAGCATTAGTAGCAGTGAGAGTGACAGAAGGTGAGAGTGAGACTTGTAGGAGCGGGTATGACTAGACACAGGAGAGTTAGATGGGGAAGTATTGCTAAGGAGAGTAGTTCATGAGAGGACAGCATAGGGGATGAGAGGAGGGAGGGAGAGATAAGGATACTGTGGGGATTATTGATGTTATAAGGGCATGCAGTGAGTTTTAGGAAGATGGCAGACAGAAAGATCAGAAAGGACATAGAGAGCATTGTGCAGGTGTATAGTTAGTAAGGATTACCTGTTAGTGGGGTCTACAGTTTTCCCTCCAGTTTCTAAACTCCAGTTCTTAACTTGGCCACTTATAATTCAGAGCCACTTTGAATCTCAGAGCCAAGGCCTCAGAGCCAGCTCTCAGCTGTATATAGTAGTAAAATTAGGGTTGAAATGGTTTGATTCAAGGCAGCTGTGTTACAAGTAGACTAGTTAGGTAGACTGGAGTTACACACTTGTAAATTAGATAGGGGGGTAAGCAAATGCTGGGGGATGCACACGGAAATTATACAATGGAGCTAATAACAATTATACAGAAAAAGTCATAAATTCAGACATCAGAGGAAATGCATACCAGTATATTGAAAAAACATTAAAGGGACGTGGGATAACAACCAGGGCAAGAAATGCAGAGAAGGAAATGCATACCAGTATATTGAAAAAACATTAAAGGGACGTGGGATAACAACCAGGGCAAGAAATGCAGAGAAGGAAATGCATACCAGTATATTGAAAAAACATTAAAGGGACGTGGGATAACAACCAGGGCAAGAAATGCAGAGAAGCAAATGTATACCTGTGGAGAGATGAGATGATGAATAGTTAGAACAATGCTTCATGTTGTTAGTAGAGCATTCTAGATGATAGCATCATGGATTTAACTCCAGTTCTTAACTCGGCCACTTATAATTCAGAGCCACTTTGAATCTCAGAGCCAAGGCCTCAGAGCCATCTCTCAGCTGTATATAGTAGTAAAATTAGGGATAAATTTAATCTGGAGGAGCAGATACAGGCCCCAAAGTTTGATAGTGCTAAAAAGTTGGTGGAGTCAGCAGAGAAGGAGTAATTTGCACCTATACTGATAGTTCAACGGAGTTCAGCGGAGTACATTTATATTTGAGAGACCTGAGACACAAGTTGTGGAATCTGAGTTGAATTATACTGAGAGGGCAGCTAATTTGGAGAAGAGGATAGATAAGAGCAACTTTAACATCAAAAGTTATATAAGGGAATGCATCGGGACTGGGAGATTGTTCTGGAGAGCAGCTGTGCAACAGAAATAATAGCTTTCATGATGTGCTGTGAATATCTCCCTGCTTTAAACTGTCACATATATGGTTGTACTGTGACTGTCAACAGAAGGAAATATATATTCAATCTGTTCTCCTGAAAGTTTCCTTTAAGTGTACTTGCCTAGTTCTTGGTTCGTTGGCTCCTTGAATATATTATTGTGGCCTGTACATGGACAGTGAGATGACAGAACCGCTCTGAATTTGGATAAGAACATTTTTCTTGTGAACTTCCCTATTTTATTGCAAGACAGGAGACTCATATTTTGCTTAACTTCCTTTACTTGAAATCTGCAGCAGTAAAGACACATAACATTTGAAACAAAGTAGAAAGCCCTAGCCCATTGGGGCACAGCAACCATAATATAGCATAAGTCAGTCCATTTAACTTCCTCTTTCTTTACTGCTGTCCAGCAGAGAAGGTGATGTGATTTGTTTGTCTAAAACTTTTGTCTTTAATAGCACTTTATACTGTGCTTTTTTCCTTCCTCTCCATTAATTCACTGAGAGTGGATCTTCTTTTCTTTCTTTCTTTCTTTCTTTCTTTCTTTCTTTCTTTCTTTCTTTCTTTCTTTCTTTCTTTATTTCTTTCTTTTCTTTCGTTATAACTTATTTTACCAAATACTGTTTTACTTTTCTTATGTCAAACTCTTTGACTGTTTTCTTACCGTTTTTTCTAGTATTATCACTAGATATGAATTTTCATCTATAATGTTATCTCCCTCTTACCTTATCTAAGTAAAAAAACAAATAATATGCAGTTTTAATTATTCAGTATTTTGTATATCGCTGTTTGCTGCAACACGTGGGAACCGACATTTTTGTCCTGCTTCCAACGTCTTTTGCATGAGCGGCCATCTTTCTATGCTTCTTTAAAGGGACAGTCAAGTCCAAAAAAACATTCATGTTTCATATAGGGCATGTAATTTTTAACAACTTTCCAATTTACATTTAGCACCAATTTTGCTTTGTTCTCTTGGTATTCTTAGTTGAAAGCTAAACCTAGGAAGGCTCATATGATGATTTCTAAGCCTTTGAAGGACACCTCTTATCAGATGCTTTTCTATTTGCTTTTCACAACAGGGGAGAGCTAGTTCGTGTAAACCATATAGATAACATTGTGATCACGCCCGTGGATTGTGGCAGACACTGCACTAATTGGCTAAAATGAAAGTCAATAGATAATAAATGAATTGTCATGTGATCAGGGGGCTGTCAGAAGATGCTTAAATACAAGTTAATCATAGAGGTAAAAAAATATTAATATAACAGTGTTGGTTTTGCAAAACTGGGGAATGGGTAATAAAGGGATTATCTATCTTTTAAAACAGCAAAAATTCTAGTGTTGACTGTCTCTTTAATATTCAGCCGCCATCTTGGATCACGTGACGCAAACCTACGTCTTTTGCATCACATGACCATGGCCATTTAGTTTCTCTATTTTCTGTGATTACACAATTTTGCAATCCTTTGCAATCCAGCGTAATCCTTTCTTTTTCCAATTATTTTCTTTCTGTTTCTGACATATATAAACTTAATCCAAGTATATCATTGACTATTGTGTGAGTATTTTGTTCTATTATGTGTTTACTGCAGGTGCCATCCCTGTATATATTTACCATTACCTGAATTACCAATATACCAGTGAATACAATCTGAACAGTGTATACTTTAATGTGAATAAATATAATATTGATTGATAAATATTGTCATACATTGCGGTAGTCGGACGAGCTCCGCTGCAGGCTATTACTGAAAAGATTATTATTATTACTATTTTATTATCATTTTTACTATCCTTAACATACAATCAGATTTATCATGTCTGATTCGGAACAAACCCAGGACATACAGTCCATGATTTCTGCCTCAGTTGCTAAAGCTATATAATCGGCTATGGGGGACATGTCAGCCCTGGTTAAGAACCTCCTACAAGAGTCTTTAGAAGATCAGTTAGATACTGATTAACCTAAATAAAATCCAAAAAGAAGCATAATCTGGAGAGCAATCCCACCTCCATTAATACCTTGCCTGCTATGAACCCTACCCCTGGGGTAATAATAAGGGAGAATGAAACCTCTGCAGAGGAAACATCAAAACATTTACCCACCCCTTTAGATACGGAGTATTACCCAGATGACTATTAGTCTGCTGAATTGGATCACAACCCATCTAATGAACCTATACACCCTGAAACCACAGATGTTCTAGATAATGCCATTATAGATCCATTAGGTCAACCCATGTTTGATCCAGATAATTTGAGGCACCCCAGAACCTCTGAATGATTCCCCGCACCGCATATTACAAAATTCTTACAACATTGGTTACGTAAAACCCTGACTAACTCTGCCAGGAATAAATTATGGGCAGAATGTCCCCACCCTATTCTCCCCAACAAAGAAGCACATACCCCAGAATTCGACCCAAATATTGTCACTTTTATGACTCAAAGTGGTCGGGACCCCAGAAGGGCCATTGACAAGTTATTAAGGTCCACTCAGGATAAACTCCTGGACTTGGTAGGACCACTAACCCAGATCCTTCAGTTAGCAGACAATGTTATAATTTCCTCTCAACCATTAGACCCCCTCCAGATTAGAGAGTGGGTGCAAAGGACAATATGTCTTCTGGGAAATACAAATGTATATTTGTCTATAGAGTGCCGCAAAGAGTCCCTTTCTCGCCTAGACCCTAAATTGGCAGAAATGGCCCACTCGGAAGGAGGTTCCACAGCTAAAGGGTTACTATCAGGGAACTCAGCAGATACGTATCTGCTTTCATGACTCTTGATAGTGCCTAATCTAATGTACAAAGGTTCCTATATGCCCAAATGGGGGGGGTTGCCAGGGCTGGCAGGTTCAGGGGGCGCCTGTCCAGCTGTGCTAACTTCAGAGGCTTCTTCCGGAAGACCTACATGGCACCACAGATTAGATCTCTCTTCCCCACCAGGGGTAGAAGCTTCAGGAGCAGGGTTACCTTGCACACTGTTTATCAATATGGTCACTAATCACCTCTGATCCATGGGTACTTCAGACGGTCCAGGGTTTCCACCTAGAATTTGTGCAATTCCCAACCCAACCCATTGCCCTGACCCCCATTCCTTTCCCGCCTCAAATGCAATTTCTTATAGATTCAGAACTCAAACAACTATGGCAAAAAGATGCTATCGAGGAGACCCACTCAAAAGGCTTCCTCAGCAACATGTTCTTAGTAAAAAAGAAAGATGGGGGAGCCCGTCCGGTCATAAACCTAAAGGAACTCAATGGAGAGCATCCATCTTCTCAGAGACATTCTCCAAATAAATGATTGGTTGGTTCGGTTAGATCTGAAGGATGCATATGTAAGAGTCCCCATGCACCAGTCCTTTCTCCACTATCTTCAATTCTTATGGCAAGGACATACTTGGCAGTTCACCTGCTTTCTCTTTGGCCTCAGTTCGGCACCCTGCTGCTTCACAAAGATCATAAGACCAGTCACAACTTTCCTCAGATCCAGGGGGATTTGTCTATTCGTATATCTAGGCGATATTCTTATTCTAGCCAAGGACAGGTCCATCCTCTTGCAACACCTGTTTGCTACAGCCTCTCTTCTACAAAATCTGGGCTTCGCCATAAATCTAGAAAAATACTATACCTCTTCTTCCCAGACTATGGAATTCCAAGGCTTTTCCGTGAATACCCTTTTAGCCTTTCTGGCTCTCTCAGAGACCATGCTGAAAACGATTCGCAAAGAGCTAAGCTTCACGTTAAAGAAGTCACACATTTCTCTCTGGCAATTAGCCAGGATCATTGGCCTCATCTCAGCCTCAATTCAGGCAATTTTCCCAGACCCTCTTTACTATCAAGCTATGCAGAGACTCAAAAACTCTCATCTCGCTCTAGATCCCTCTTACTCTCAATCCATTACCCTGACCCAAGAGGTTAAACCGGAAATGTCTTGGTGGCTT
Source organism: Bombina bombina (assembly GCF_027579735.1). Lineage (NCBI taxonomy): Eukaryota > Metazoa > Chordata > Amphibia > Anura > Bombinatoridae > Bombina > Bombina bombina. The sequence continues at coordinate 665,108,138 of NC_069499.1, forward strand.
CACAATATGAAAGCATGGATTGGAAGGGCAATTTTCGGATCCCTACCAGACAATATAATAGAGTCAGATGCCGGCCTTCTGGGCTGGGGAGCTTCCAGCGACTTCCAAACTATGGGAAGCAGATAGACCCTGGAGGAATCCTCCTTACACATCAATTGACTGGAACTCATTGCAGGTTCCTTTGCAATACGTTAATTCACAAATTCTTTGATGAACTGCTGTGTCCTTCTCCGTATGGACAATATATCAGTGGTTCAATATATCAACCGCCTCAGAGGCACCAGATCAGAACCTGTCATCCTTAGCAAAACAGTTCTATACATTCTGCTTCGATCACAGAATATCAGTGATAGCGGAATACTTACCGGGCCAGTCCAACATTGTAGCGGATTGGTTTTCATGCTATTGGAGAGATGTGAGCAATTGGCACCTGCTCAAATCAGTTTTCCTCCACATCCTATCCCTCAGAGGCCCTCTATCTCTTGACTTCTTTGCTTCCAGATCCAACACCGAGCTTCCAGCTTATTTCAGTTGGCTTCCGGCTCCAGGTGTGGTAGCTTAGGATGCATTCCTCCAGACCTGGCCACAGAAGGGGGGCTATGAGTTTCCCCCTTTCTCCATGATTCCCAGGGTCATTCTCCACACACGCAGGCTCCAAATCCAATTAGTCCTGATCACTCCTTGGTGGTCGTCCCAAGCTTGGTTCCCAGACCTGCTAGAATTCTCTGCTCTTCCTCCTCTGGTCCCTCCTCTCCATCTGGATCTCCTCTCAGACACTCAGAGATCTCCCCATCCCCTAATTCTCAACAAAAGCCTCCAGCTGCTAGCCTGGATGATTTCAGGGGTTCCTGGGTCTCCTCATGTCTTTCGATCCCAGCTAAAGAACTCCTCCGGGACTCTTGGGCTCCGGGAACTAGAAGAACTTACTTGGCAGCCTGGTCAGTATGGCTTCATTGGTATATGAAAGAACGTTCCGATCCCTATTCAGCCTCTGTTACCTTAGTAGCAAACTTCCTTGCTCATCTCTACGAACAGGGAAAAGCATATTGATCCATTAATCTTTACAGATCAGCTATCTCGGCAGCTCACTATCCAGTGGATGTTTTTTCTTTAGGTAAACACCATCTCATCTGCCGTATTATGCGGGGGATCAGGCTGAAGATCCCTCCAAAAAACAAATATAAATATCTCTGGGTTGTATCCCTGATTTGTTCTCTGTTTAAATCCTGTCCTCAAAATACTCAACTCTCTCTTAAACAGTTATCGGCCAAATTGGCGGTCCTCCTCTGTCTCCTTTCCTTTCCCAGAGTGTTGGATGTACAGGCTTTGGACAGAGATCGGTTTACTTTCTCCACAGAAGGGGTCCTCTTTTCTATCCACAGGTGTACAAAAACCTTTTCCTCTGAGGTAACCTATCCCTATTTAGAGGAAGAACCTCACTTATGTGTAGCAGCGTGCCTAAAAGAATATTTATCATGAACAGATTCTTTGGCTGTCTCTGCCTCTGGTCCCCTCTTAATATCTTACGTTCACCCTTTCAGGCAGTCTCAGCTCCTACCATAACAAGATGGGTTAAATGGATTATGTGTTTGGTTCTAGTTCCTTTGACTTTTGGAGCTCACTCCCTTAGAGGAGCCTCAGCATCTAGAACTTTTCTTTTGGGTTGTTCTCTTAAAGACCTCTTAACTGCGGCTGATTGGGCCTCGGACTCTGTTTTCCGCAAATTCAATTTTAGGACTATTTCTCATGCAGCTCTGACTTTGTTAGATGTGTAGCTTTAAAAAAGCAAAATAGGATCCTCCTGCCTTGGTGACACAATATTTACAATTTTATTAAAACAGGAGGCATGTATTTTGCATTCGTAAATTTTTTCCTGTCTCTAGATATATATATATATATATATATATATATATATATATATATATATATATATATTTATATATATATATTTATATATGTATATATCTACGTATATATATATATATATATATATATATATATAAAAAGTTTATATCTATTGTCAATCAACATGTTGTCTGTTTGATTTATTCATACATTTTGACCTGAATACTATGCAGTTCTTTTCATTTCATTTTCAGTGTAATTGTCTTTCTCTCACCCTGAGATTGGGTTAAGGCGGATTCGTCAGGAAGTACGGCGGTCCCAACCACCATCCTGGTCCTGTTCTACTGTTGCCGTTTGGCGGTTGTGTTTCGTTAAATCATCAGTTCTGGGATATAATTTGGATTCCAGTAAAGAAAGAGGAAGTGAAATGGACTGAAGTATGCTATATTATGGTTGTTGTGCCACCATTGGCTAGGGCTTTTTACTTTGTTCCAAATGTTATATATCTTTACTGCTGGAGATTTCAAGTAAAGGAAGTTAAGCAAAATAGGAGCCTCCTGTCTTTAATAAAACTGTGACTATTGTGTCACCAAGGCTAACATAATCCTCATAATACCATGATATAACTATTTCAGGCCCCACTGCAGACGTTTTATTATATTTCTGTATGTAATATCTAGTGTTTGTGACACATTATATATTTTAGTTTATGGTACTGTTAGATGACATATGCTGTGTACATTTGCTTTGCATTTTTTTTTATAATATGTAAATAAATATAAATATTTCTTGTGTAATATCTGTGTAATATCTGAATATGAGTGTGTTTTGCATATCTCAGTTATATTACTTCATAGTACTATATCTCTCCATAGGATGACATTTGGGAGCCTATCTATCAAGCTCCGAATGGAGCTTGATGCCCCGTGTTTCTGGCGAGCCTGAGCAGGCGGACAGCTGATTGGCTGGAATGTGGGTTGATTGACACCCCCCTGCTGGTGGCCCATTGGCCGAGAGTATGCAGGGGGCGGCGTTGCACCAGCAGCTCTTGTGAGCTGCTGGTGCAATGCTGAATACGGCAAGCGTATTGCTCGCCGTATTCAGCGAGGTCTGGCGGAGCTGATCTGCACTGTCGGATCAGGTCCGCCAGACTTTCTTAAATAGGGGCCTTGGTCTGCTTGAAATACTTGGAACAGTCTTTAATTCCTTTTAGTACTAGAGATCTCTGGCTGTATTTATTTCCTAGAGGCATAGATAAGTTTAAGATTTGATAAGGGAGAGCAAAACAAAGTTTTTCCTCAAATATATATTATTTAGCTTCTCATTAGAACTGACTAGACAAGTAATTACACTAAAGGGCATGTCATATTAGTAAACATTTACAGAACTATTCTTTTTAACTGTCCCCTTTCTTGTCTATTTTGTTAATAATTGACAATAGTGTTAGCACTAAATTACTATATAGCTTCTATATTTATACTACAAAACAGTTTAAATGTCTGCTCTATCTGAGCTTCCTTTCTACTCTAAATGTTTAACATACAATTTCAGTTGTTGTATTGTCTGTGGCGGAGATGATATGACTCTCATATTCTCCCATCTCCCATTTCCCACCCCCCTTTTAATTGTGGGAGTGTGAGAGGGTAAGAGAAAAGAGAGGGTAGGTGGGAATGATAGTTTAGTTGTTATCAGGCTCTAAATGGGCAGATAAGATAAATTATCAGGCTCTAAATGGGCAGATAAGATAACTTTATGTTCTAAGCAGTTTTCTACCCTGACATTTATTTACATCAGGTGACTTTATTATACATGGCAAAACTATTAAATCCAGCATCATTCATTTACAGAAGCTGGGGAGGTTGTTGTCTATATTCCATTATGTTTGATTTTCAAGCATCATTTCAAGCCTGCGTTACTGATCAGTAGTGATGTTGCGAATTGTTCGCCAGCGAATAGTTCCCGGCGAACATAGCTTGTTCGCGTTTGCCGCGGCGGGCGAACATATGCGATGTTCAATCCGCCCCTTATTCTTCATCATTGAGTAAACTTTGACCCTGTATCTCACAGTCTGCAGACACATTCCAGCCAATCAGCAGCAGACACTCCCTCCCAGACCCTCCCAGCTCCTGGACAGCAGCCATTTTAGATTCATTCGGAAGCTGCATTGTTAGTGAGAGGAGGGACAGTGTAGCTGCTGGTGATTTTATAGGGAAATTGATAGCTAGGCTAGTGTATTCAGTGTCCACTACAGTCCTGAAGGACTCATCTGATCTCTGCTTTAAGGACAGCACCCCAAAAAGCCCCTTTTTAGGGCTAGAACATCATTATTTTTTTTCCTGTATAATCTAATTGCAGTTGCTTGCCTGCCAAGCCACTTGCCCAGTGCCACCACTCATATCTGGTGTAACAGTAGTGTAAATAATTAAAAAAAAAAAAACTTTTTTGACTGTGAAACATCAGTCTGCTAGTGTAATCTAATTGCAGTTGCCTGCTTGCCAGCGTGTGTGCCAGGCCCACTTGCCCAGTGCCACCACTCATATCTGGTGTAACAGTAGTGTAAATAATTTAAAAAAAAAAAAAAATTTTGACTGTGAAACATCAGTCTGCTAGTGTAATCTAATTGCAGTTGCCTGCCTGCCAGTGTGTGTGCCAGGCTCACAGCGTATACTGTGCCCACTTGCCCAGTGCCACCACTCATATCTGGTGTAACAGTAGTGTAAATTTTTTAAAAAAAAAACTTTTTTGACTGTGAAACATCAGTCTGCTTGTGTAATCTAATTGCAGTTGCCTGCCTGCCAGTGTGTGTGCCAGGCTCACAGCGTATATTGTGCCCACTTGCCCAGTGCCACCACTCATATCTTGTTTAATAGTAGTGTAAGTGTACATTTAAAAAAATAAAAACTTTTTGTACTGTCAAACATCAGTCTGTTTTTTTGTGTCAGGCTCACAGCGTATACTGTGCCCACTTGCCCAGTGCCACCACTCATATCTTGTTTAATAGTAGTGTAAGTGTACATTAAAAAAAAAATTTGGACTGTGAAACATCAGTCTGCTTTTTTGTTTCAGGCTCACAGCTTATACTGGGCCCACTTGCCCAGTGCCACCACTCATATCTTGTTTAATAGTAGTGTAAGTGTACATTTAAAAAAAAAAAAATCTTTTTGGACTGTGAAACATCAGTCTGCTTTTTTGTGTCAGGCTCACAGCGTATACTGTGCCCACTTGCCCAGTGCCACCACTCATATCTGGTTTAATAGTAGTGTAAGTGTACATTTAAAAAAAAAATGACAGGCAGAGGCAGTCCACCCCACAGGTGCCGTCATTTTCCTGGTGCTGTGATTCCCTTTGGCCCTAGAATAATGCCCAGTGTTCAGAGGCCACGTCCCATGAACTCAAAAAGTTCTGAGGAGGACATAGTTGACTTTTTAACACAGGACAACCAATCTTCTATAGCTTCCGCTCCGAACCTTGACGCACCATCCTCCTCCAGCTTATCTTCGGTCACCTCTCAAGTTACCACTCGCCCGCCTGCCGCCACCACCAACACTAGCACCACAGCCGCTTCACTTGATGTGTCAGAGGAGTTATTTACACATCAGTTGGAAGAAATGAGTGATGCGCAACCATCATTGACAGAGGATGTAGATAACAGTGATATGTCTCAGTCAGGCAGCATTACAGACATGGACGTACGGTGTGATGATGATGATGATGATGATGTTGTACTCGCTGCTGCTTCCTTTGTTGATTTGTCAGATACAAGTGAAGCGGTTGATGATGACGATGCATCCGTGGATGTCACGTGGGTGCTCGCTAGAAGAGAAGAACAGGGGGAAAGTTCAGATGGGGAGACAGAGAGGAGGAGGAGGAGATGAGTTGGAAACAGGGGGAGGTCGTCGCAAGGAGCTAGTGGCACAGTCAGACAGCATGCATCGGCACCCGGGGTCAGCCAGACAGCACACCAATCAACGCATGCTGTTGCCACCACCAGAATGCCGTCATCGCAGAGCTCAGCAGTGTGGCATTTTTTGTGTGTCTGCCTCTGACAACAGCGATGCCATTTGCAACCTGTGCCAAAAGAAACTGAGTCGTGGGAAGTCCAACACCCACCTAGGTACAACTGCTTTGCGAAGGCACATGATCGCACATCACAAACGCCTATGGGATTAACACATGAGTAGAAGCAGCACACAAACTTAAAGCCGCCATCCTCCTCCTGGTCCAACATCTTCAGCCATGTCAACCACTGCTGTCCTCCTTGCCCCCTCTCAACCATCCGCCACTCCGTCTCTCTTCCGGAGCAGTTCCTGCTCATTTGCCCACAGTCAGGTGTCTGTCAAGGACATGTTTGAGCGTAAGAAGCCAATGTCACAAAGTCACCCCCTTGCCCGGCATCTGACAGCTGGCTTGTCTGAACTCTTAGCCCGCCAGCTTTTACCATACAAGCTGGTGGAGTCTGAGGCGTTCAAAAAATTTGTAGCTATTGGGACACCGCAGTGGAAAGTACCCGGCCGAAATTTCTTTGCACAAAAGGCAATCCCCAACCTGTACTCGATTGTGCAAAAGGAAGTAATGGCATGTCTGGCACACAGTGTTGGGACAAGGGTCCATATGACCACTGATAGCTGGTCTGCAAAGCATGGTCAGGGCAGGTATATCACCTACACTGTGCATTGGGTAAACCTGCTGACGGCTGCCAAGCATGGAATGCGTGGCTCGGCAGAGGAGGAGTTGGTGACACCGCCATGACTTGCAGGCAGGCCTGCTGCCACCTCCTCTACTCCTCCTACTCCATCCTCTTCCATAACCTCCTCGGCTGAGTCCTCTTCTGCTGCTGCGTCTTGCTCCACATCAACGGCACCCCCCCAGCTCCGCAGGTACTATTCCACATCCCGGATACAGCAGTGTCACGCCGTCTTGGGGTTGACTTGCCTGAAAGCAGAGAGTCACACCGGACCAGCACTCCTGTCTGCCCTGAACGCACAGGTGGATCAGTGGCTGACTCCGCACCAACTGGAGATCGGCAAAGTGGTTTCTGACAACGGAAGTAATTTGGTGGCGGCATTGAAATTGGGCAAGTTGACACATGTGCCGTGCATGGCACATGTGTGTAATCTGATCGTACAATGCTTTGTGCATAAGTACCCAGGCTTACAGGATGTCCTGAAGCAGGCCAGGAAGGTGTGTGGCCATTTGAGGCGTTCCTACACGGCCAAGGCGCACTTTTCCGATATCCAGCGGCGAAACAACATGCCAGTGAGGCGCTTGATTTGCGACAGCCCGACACATTGGAATTCAACACTCCTAATGTTCGACCGCCTGCTCCAACAAGAAAAAGCCGTTAATGAGTATTTGTATGACCAGGGTGCTAGGACAGCCTCTGCGGAGCTGGGAATTTTTTTGCCACGTTACTGGGCACTCATGCGCAATGCCTGTAGGCTCATGTGTCCTTTTGAGGAGGTGAAAAACCTAGTCAGTCGCACCGAATGCACCATCAGCAACATCATACCATTTATTTTCTTCCTGGAGTGTGCCCTGCGAAGAGTGCTGGATCAGGCCGTAGATGAGCGTGAAGAGGAAGAGGAAAAGTTGTGGTCACCATCACCACCAGAAACAGTCAAAAAAAGGATGGGACGTTCAACTATACTATCAGGCGGCCATGCTTACGCATGTCTCAGCGTGGGGACCTGACCTACCCCCTACTAGGTGGAGGGAACTAGAACAAGCTTCCCTTCCGGCATACATTGATCTCTCAGACCTATTATGGGTCCCCCAACATTTAGCTGCACGAATACCAGTCTCAAACCAACTTATCAAAGGCTGTCAAACAGCTTGGTTCCAACTGAGACACAACCAATTGATAGCCCCGCATCCGTCCCCCATTCATCCAGTCTTGTCACTCCTACGGGAACTGCCTAATGTCAAGCTTACCCTCTGGAGGACCCATGAGATTGTCTCCTTGGGAGACTTTTACCGGAACGAAAACCTCCTCTCACACCAAGACATGATAGCTAGGTATGACATCCCTCGTCAACTAGACTTTGATCTCACGAGACTTAGATCCCTTATGAAGGCCTGGGGATTCCTGACCGACAAGATCAGGGCCCCCACCACCTGGGAGATCAGGTGGAAAACTAACCAACAACTGTACAAGCCCCTGACCGCTCACTACCAATCCCTTCTAGGGCCGCCCACCCTTATAAAGACAAGACATATGATCTCCTGGGAAACAGAATTGGGATTGACCTTCACTCCCCTGGACTGGTCTAGGGCGATACAATTAACCAAAACTGCTCTCCATTGTGTCACGCTGTATGAACTATATTTCAAGATCATTACAAGATGGCACATGGTGCCGACTAAGCTTCGCACTATATACCCTAGCCACTCTCCCCTGTGTTGGAGAGAATGTGGCGAGATCGGCACACCACTACATGTGTGGTGGTCGTGTGATCGACTGAGACCGCTCTGGTCTAAGACCTCTGCGATTTGTGCAGCACTGGAGCTCCCGACACCTGATGCCCCGGGCCTAGCCCTCCTGCATATAGGGGTAAAAAAGATTCCGAAGTATAAGAGATATCTGTTGGTCTACCTGCTGACATCTGTAAAGATGTTGATAGCCAGAAATTGGAAGAAACAACAGCCCCCAAGATGGCAAGCAGTGGTTGACCATTTGCACTATATCAAATCTATGGAAGACTATGTCTTTCGGATGAACAACCAATCTGCTACCTTTAGTCAGATCTGGGAACCCTGGGAGACACTCCTTAAATTGGCTACGTAACAACCTTTCCTTGACTGCTGTTGGCCTGTTCTAGCTTGTGACCCTGGTCGTACTGGGAGATGTGCCCCGCTGTTTCTGAGCTGAGATGCTGAGACATAAAAAACTCCCCCCCCTCCCACCCCTGATGCCTTCCCTTTCCCTCCCCCCCCCCCTCCATGTGAGGATGTATAGAGTAGATCCTCGCACCCCAACTATCATACACGTATACTATGTACACCTACTAGCTGCCACACATGACTGTCAGACATCTTAAGTATGGCATACATTGCGATACTTTATTTAAAATGTAAAAATTTTAATGTTTCCTTAGAATAACCAAAACATAACAACAGATATGTTCGACACGCATTGGGAAATGTCTCTATAATATTTATGATTCTTATACTAAATACACCGATCCTTATTGTTAATCATCCCTCCTCTGCCTGACTGCGTGTAACCCCACTTCAACTTATGTCAAATGCTATTTGTGTTGTTTTATGGTTTATGTAACCTATTTATTAATAAAAATTTATTCTGAAAAAAAAAAATAAAAGGATGGGATGAGTCCCATTCTAGAATACACTTATAGCACTCATAGGCCTAGATTTAGAGTTCGGCGGTAAAAGGGCTGTTAACGCTCCGCGGGCTTTTTTCTGGCCGCACCATAAATTTAACTCTGGTATCGAGAGTTAAAACAAATGCTGCGTTAGGCTCCAAAAAAGGAGCGTAGGGCATTTTTACCGCAAATGCAACTCTCGATACCAGAGTTGCTTACGGACGCGGCCGGCATCAAAAACGTGCTCGTGCACGATTCCCCCATAGGAAACAATGGGACTGTTTGAGCTGAAAAAAAACCTAACACCTGCAAAAAAGCAGCGTTCAGCTCCTAACGCAGCCCCATTGTTTCCTATGGGAAAACACTTCCTACGTCTGCACCTAACACTCTAACATGTACCCCGAGTCTAAACACCCCTAACCTTACACTTATTAACCCCTAATCTGCCGCCCCCGCTATCGCTGACCCCTGCATTACACTTTTAACCCCTAATCTGCCGCTCCGTAAACCGCCGCAACCTACGTTATCCCTATGTACCCCTAATCTGCTGCCCTAACATCGCCGACCCCTATGTTATATTTATTAACCCCTAATCTGCCCCCCTCAACGTCGCCGACACCTGCCTACACTTATTAACCCCTAATCTGCCGAGCGGACCTGAGCGCTACTATAATAAAGTTATTAACCCCTAATCCGCCTCACTAACCCTATCATAAATGGTATTAACCCCTAATCTGCCCTCCCTAACATCGCCGACACCTACCTTCAATTATTAACCCCTAATCTTCCGATCGGAGCTCACCGCTATTCTAATAAATGTATTAACCCCTAAAGCTAAGTCTAACCCTAACACTAACACCCCCCTAACTTAAATATAATTTACATATAACGAAATAAATTAACTCTTATTAAATAAATTAATCCTATTTAAAGCTAAATACTTACCTGTAAAATAAATCCTAATATAGCTACAATATAAATTATAATTATATTATAGCTATTTTAGGATTAATATTTATTTTACAGGCAACTTGGTATTTATTTTAACTAGGTACAATAGCTATTAAATAGTTAAGAACTATTTAATAGTTACCTAGTTAAAATAATTACAAATTTACCTGTAAAATAAATCCTAACCTAAGATATAATTAAACCTAACACTACCCTATCAATAAAATAATTAAATAAACTACCTACAATTACCTACAATTAACCTAACACTACACTATCAATAAATTCAATAAACACAATTGCTACAAATAAATACAATTAAATAAACTAGCTAAAGTACAAAAAATAAAAAAGAACTAAGTTACAGAAAATAAAAAAATATTTACAAACATAAGAAAAATATTACAACAATTTTAAACTAATTACACCTACTCTAAGCCCCCTAATAAAATAACAAAGCCCCCCAAAATAAAAAATTCCCTACCCTATTCTAAATGAAAAAAGTTACAAGCTCTTTTACCTTACCAGCCCTGAACAGGGCCCTTTGCGGGGCATGCCCCAAGAAGTTCAGCTCTTTTGCCTGTAAAAAAAAACATACAATACCCCCCCCCCCCAACATTACAACCCACCACCCACATACCCCTAATCTAACCCAAACCCCCCTTAAATAAACCTAACACTAATCCCCTGAAGATCTTTCTACCTTGTCTTCGCCATCCAGGTATCACCGATCGGTCCTGGCTCCGATATCTTCATCCAACCCAAGCGGGGGCTAGACATCCACTGAAGAAGTCCAGAAGAGGGTCCAAAGTCTTCCTCCTATCTGGCAAGAAGAGGACATCCGGACCGGCAAACATCTTCTCCAAGCGGCATCTTCGATCTTCTTCCATCCGGTGCGGAGCGGGTCCATCTTGAAGCAGGCGACGCGGATCCATCCTCTTCTTCCGATGTCTCCCGACGAATGACGGTTCCTTTAAGGGACGTCATCCAAGATGGCGTCCCTCGAATTCCGATTGGCTGATAGGATTCTATCAGCCAATCGGAATTAAGGTAGGAATTTTCTGATTGGCTGATGGAATCAGCCAATCAGAATCTAGTTCAATCCGATTGGCCGATCCAATCAGCCAATCAGATTGAGCTCGCATTCTATTGGCTGATCGGAACAGCCAATAGAATGCGAGCTCAATCTGATTGGCTGATTGGATCAGCCAATCGGATTGAACTAGATTCTGATTGGCTGATTCCATCAGCCAATCAGAAAATTCCTACCTTAATTCCGATTGGCTGATAGAATCCTATCAGCCAATCGGAATTCGAGGGACGCCATCTTGGATGACGTCCCTTAAAGGAACCGTCATTCGTCGGGAGACATCGGAAGAAGAGGATGGATCCGCGTCGCCTGCTTCAAGATGGACCCGCTCCGCACCGGATGGAAGAAGATCGAAGATGCCGCTTGGAGAAGATGTTTGCCGGTCCGGATGTCCTCTTCTTGCCGGATAGGAGGAAGACTTTGGACCCTCTTCTGGACTTCTTCAGTGGATGTCTAGCCCCCGCTTGGGTTGGATGAAGATATCGGAGCCAGGACCGATCGGTGATACCTGGATGGTGAAGACAAGGTAGGAAGATCTTCAGGGGATTAGTGTTAGGTTTATTTAAGGGGGGTTTGGGTTAGATTAGGGGTATGTGGGTGGTGGGTTGTAATGTTGGGGGGGGGGGTATTGTATGTTTTTTTTTACAGGCAAAAGAGCTGAACTTCTTGGGGCATGCCCCGCAAAGGGCCCTGTTCAGGGCTGGTAAGGTAAAAGAGCTTGTAACTTTTTTAATTTAGAATAGGGTAGGGAATTTTTTATTTTTGGGGGCTTTGTTATTTTATTAGGGGGCTTAGAGTAGGTGTAATTAGTTTAAAATTGTTGTAATATTTTTCTTATGTTTGTAAATATTTTTTTATTTTCTGTAACTTAGTTCTTTTTTATTTTTTGTACTTTAGCTAGTTTATTTAATTGTATTTATTTGTAGCAATTGTGTTTATTGAATTTATTGATAGTGTAGTGTTAGGTTAATTGTAGGTAATTGTAGGTAGTTTATTTAATTATTTTATTGATAGGGTAGTGTTAGGTTTAATTATATCTTAGGTTAGGATTTATTTTACAGGTAAATTTGTAATTATTTTAACTAGGTAACTATTAAATAGTTCTTAACTATTTAATAGCTATTGTACCTAGTTAAAATAAATACCAAGTTGCCTGTAAAATAAATATTAATCCTAAAATAGCTATAATATAATTATAATTTATATTGTAGCTATATTAGGATTTATTTTACAGGTAAGTATTTAGCTTTAAATAGGATTAATTTATTTAATAAGAGTTAATTTATTTCGTTATATGTAAATTATATTTAAGTTAGGGGGGTGTTAGTGTTAGGGTTAGACTTAGCTTTAGGGGTTAATACATTTATTAGAATAGCGGTGAGCTCCGATCGGAAGATTAGGGGTTAATAATTGAAGGTAGGTGTCGGCGATGTTAGGGAGGGCAGATTAGGGGTTAATACCATTTATGATAGGGTTAGTGAGGCGGATTAGGGGTTAATAACTTTATTATAGTAGCGCTCAGGTCCGCTCGGCAGATTAGGGGTTAATAAGCGTAGGGAGGTGTCGGCGACGTTGTGGGGGGCAGATTAGGGGTTAATAAATATAACATAGGGGTCGGCGATGTTAGGGCAGCAGATTAGGGGTACATAGGGATAACGTAGGTTGCGGCGGTTTACGGAGCGGCAGATTAGGGGTTAAAAGTGTAATGCAGGGGTCAGCGATAGCGGGGGCGGCAGATTAGGGGTTAATAAATGTAATACAGGGGTCGGCGGTGTTAGGGGCAGCAGATTAGGGGTACATAAGTATAACGTAGGTGGCGGTCGGCAGATTAGGGGTTAAAAATTTTAATCGAGTGGCGGCGATGTGGGGGGAGCTCGGTTTAGGGGTACATAGGTAGTTTATGGGTGTTAGTGTACTTTAGGGTACAGTAGTTAAGAGCTTTATAAACCGGCGTTAGCCAGAAAGCTCTTAACTCCTGCTATTTTCAGGCGGCTGGAATCTTGTCGTTAGAGCTCTAACGCTCACTGCAGAAACGACTCTAAATACCAGCGTTAGAAAGATCCCATTGAAAAGATAGGCTACGCAAATGGCGTAGGGGGATCTGCGGTATGGAAAAGTCGCGGCTGCAAAGTGAGCGTTAGACCCTTTAATCACTGACTCCAAATACCGGCGGTAGCCTAAAACCAGCGTTAGGAGCCTCTAACGCTGGTTTTGACGGCTACCGCCGAACTCTAAATCTAGGCCATAGTAGGCATAGAGTTCAAATAATGCTTGAAATTTGAAATGATCAACAAATGGAATCGAAAGATATCTAGCGTAAATAAAACATAACTTTTATTATATACACATAAAAAATGGAGTTAAAATTAAGGGATGTGCAAATTAAAAACAGATGCTCTCAATAGGATAATACAGTACAAATATTATGGCTCAAAATATGGTTCAATAGGTTCAGATATATATATATATATATATATAATATGTTTGTTATATATGTGAAAATTCTTGGATCTATTAAAATGTTAAATCCAAATCACATAATAAACCACTTATGTTAGAAAATGATAATACCTATGAACCTAGTGGATTATGAGAATATGATAACTATTTGTACAAATAACTGATATCAATAAGTTTAGTTCATTGCAAGATGTTACAGATCAGTATGTATTGCATACTTGAGTATCCAAAGAATTGGCTGTGGTCAATGTGTTTAATGCATACTTGGGTATCACATATCAGTACGTTTTGTGCATACTTGGGTGTTCAAGGATTTCCTAACAATAAGGTCACTTTTGATGCTGGTAGCTGAGTTTATGGGTTAATTCCACTACACCCTTCACGTAGTGAGAACACGATTATACTTAGGTATCAAATATCAGTGTGATTAGTGCATACTGTGATATTTCAGCATTTCCCAGAAATCTGGTTATTTGTAAGGCTGGCAGCTGAATTATATTATATATTAGTACATTTTGTGCATACTTAGGTATTCAAGGCTTTCCTAACAATAAGGTCACTTATGATGCTAGTAGCTGAGTTAGTGGATTAATTCCACTACACCGTTCAAGTAGTGAGAACAAGATTACACTAAGGTATCAAATGTCAGTGTGATTAGTGCATATTGTGATATTTCAGCGTTCTCCATAAAATCTGGTTCTTTGTACGGCTGGCAGCTGAATTGCTAGGAGTTTCTACAATCGGTAGAGTTAACTGGATAATACCCGAATTAGCTGGTATTATTGTGTGGTTCCTCCAACACTGGTTTGTTCATATTTATATTAGCCCATACATCCAATTGTTATATAAATAGTTTTTACACATGCTCCTCAATGCTAGGAAGGGTTAATAGTTCCCTGAAATATTAGGTGAACTTGTCAATTATAAATAGCTGAATCCTGCATAAGAGTGAGTGTAACCCTTAAGGATATAGTATAGGTGCGCAAAGCAGATTGTACAGCCCTTACACAATTGCACAAGGATGTTCAGTGCAGTTGTAATCAAATAAAGAAAAATAGAGGTCTCAACAGAACTATCGTTATGTGTATGCCTGGTCGATTTGTTTGGCTTAATATATCTTAGACAGCAACAGTTAAGTCCTGCGTTTGACACCACAGCAGTGTGTGGTTTGAAATTCACTTGTATACTTAGGTTAACTGCAAGGTTTAGACAGCTGCACCTGGAATCAATGTTAGCTGCACGCACACCAGGTAATTTAGCACTTAGTATGGCTAATTTGACACAAGTCTTAGATCAGTATGAGCCGATACTGTATATTCCCTGGCCCTTACATTTACCCATAAAGTATATTCAAGGTGTATAAGTATCCTTAAGCCTTAGGACCATTATATAATATCATGCAAACCTTTAGATATAGTAATTGAACTAAGGTAGTAGACCCAAAGTATATCGTTAACTAGTGTGACCGCAAGTAATGCTAAACTATTGTTACCACATTGTTACCATATAGTATCCCATACTGACCATGGATACCATCTGAAGTATCCGGTTAAATTAAACTAAATCAGAATTGTCCTAAATTGAGCAAGCCCTAACATACACAGGAGCTCCCTGACTCCTCACCAGTACCCTAAAGTGTTTCGCCGTTCTCACGGCTTTCTCAAAGGGGGGTATGTGCGCGCGTCGCGCTTGGATTGGCTTTTTATGTGTGAGGAAGCTGAAAACACCCTCCCATAATAAAAGTTATGTTTTATTTACGCTAGAGATCTTTCGATTCCATTTGTTGATCATTTCAAATTTCAAGCATTATTTGAACTCTATGCCTACTATGAGTCCTATAAGTGTGGGAATGGGACTCATCCCATCCTTTTTTTGTCTTTAAAAAATTATCCAATACACAGCACCACCGACCCCAATTTGAATTTCAGCATACAAGCTGCTTAATAAAATGAGGGTATAGTCATAGTAAACAACGACATGCGGTAGTGCCATTGATAACCCCCCTTTTTTCATAAAAACCACCAGAAACAGCCTTATCAGCATCGCTTGCTGGACCAGCGGCAACGCTGGAAGAGGATTGTGAGGAAGAGGAGTCAGAGGAGGAATGTGGCTTTGAGGAGGAGGAGGAAGACCAACCACAACAGGCATCCCAGGGTGCTCGTTGTCACCTATCTGGTACCCGTGGTGTTGTACGTGGCTGGGGGGAAGAAGAAACCTTCAATGAAATCACTGAGGATGAGGAACGGGACATGAGTAGCTCGGCATCCAACCTTGTGCAAATGGGGTCTTTCATGCTTTTGTGCCTGTTGAGGGACCCTCATATAAAAAAGCTGAAGGAGAACGACCTGTACTGGGTGTCCATGCTACTAGACCCCCGTTATAAGAATAAAGTGCCAGAAATGTTACCGAATTACCACAAGTCGGAAAGGATGCAGCATTTCCAAAATAAATTTAAAAGTATGCTTTACACAGTGTATAAGGGTGATGTCACAGCAGGGACGTGCATTCATTAGAGGCAGGTGAGGCAGTGCCTCCCCTGGCCAATGTGGGAATTACATCTATTTTTTAATTAAAAAAAATAAAAAAAAATGTTTTTTTTTTTATTTATTTTTTTTTAACATATGAAAGGTGACCCCCCCTACCCCCCCACCAAATTATGCTTATTATTGCAATTTTATTGTTTCCTAACTTTACTACATTGCATTCATATTGCGCAAGAAGGTAAGAGGCCAGCTGTCCTTCCATTGCGCAATATGAATGTATTAGTCTGTTATGTTATGGGCTGCTTTAGAGACTGCCACCCAGTGGGGAATAATACTAATGCAGCAGTCTCTAATGCAGCCCATAACTGCTCCCACCGGAGGCTAGCCTCGGGAGCCCTGAGCCCTGCCTGCCCGGCCGCTCAGCCAATCAGGCATCAGTATGTCTGAGTCTCTCTAGGCTGAGTTGCCAGGCGGGAAATTGTTGCGCAGCCGCATTGGTGGTCAGGTTGATGTGCAGTCAGTGTCACGTGCGACCGGCGTCAGAGCAGAGATTGAAGACGACGGACCGGACGTGCTGCTGCAGTTCTCCCAGTCTCTGTCTCAGAGCGTGACCTAGGCCAGCCCAGTTGTTGTCAGGAGTCTCAGGACAGGAGTGAGTCGGTCGGTGACGGTCAGGAGCGGAGGAGTGGAGCAGGAGTGTTCTGTCACTGTGTTGGAGTCAGGTCAGGTGTTACTGTCAGCCGGAGGACTGGAGGTGGAGGACTAGGAGCCCAGCCGGAGCGTAGCTACTAGCCAGGTAGGTGAGGTGGGTGAGGGCTGTCGGCTGAGCTCAATGCAGCAGCAGTGAAATTGCTATTGCTCAATGTGGCTGGCTGGTCAGGAGGACTCAGGAGGTGTGAGGGTGAAAAATGTGGAAAAAAAACAAGTTTGTTGGGGGGATTTTTTCCCCCCAACAAACTTGTTTTTTTTTCACATTTTTTTAGTGGCTGCAGGGGCTGCGCGGTGCTCACTAACAGTAACAGTATTAAATCAGAGCGTTGCCGCGGGTTACCACGGCAACGCTCTGAAACATTTGCAGCTGAGCGGGAAAGGAGGAGGCAGGCAGGAGCTGTCTACGCGAATGCAGCAGTAACCTCCCAGGCACTGTAAAGTGGAAGGAAAAGGTAAGTTCCAGCTGGCAGCTTAATGATTTGACCAATTGGGTCCATCGGTCGCAGCCGGCACTTCAGTCTGTCATATCTGATCAGACTGCTCCTGTCCTCTCTTGAAGCAGGTAGCCCAACGCTGCCCTGTTCTCAATAGAACACACATTAATTTCCTTATAAAAATATGCCTGACTGTGACTCCTGCCGCTGCCAGCCTAGCAGGCACTCTGCTAAATTGTCTGTTCCCAGCTGCTTTGCAAAACCACTCCGTTTCCCACAGCAGCTGCTGCTGCTGCATTATTATAACATTTTTACTATGTATCTTTAAAAAACATTGAAAAATTATGTGACTCGTCTAGCACTTTGCCTGCCTCCCTTCATTCTGTCTCCTCCTCCCTCTGGGCTGGTGGTCACATAATCACATTCGGTATTGTCCCAGAGCCAGAGCAAGGAACATGATGGGAGAGGAAGGGGGGGGGGGGAGAGAGGCAGATTTCAGGCAGAGCGCGGGAAATGCAGAAACAAGAGTGTGTGGTGAGCTGAGTCTGAACTTAGTAAAAAAGATCATTTTCTGGTTAAGTACTTTTTAAATAATTACATGTTTTCACTTTTTAATACATTTAAAATCACAGATACATGTAATGTGTGTGCTATAACTGATATTTTCAGCCATGGTTTGAAGTGTTTATGTTATGATATAACCTGTCAGAAAGGGTTGGGGTTCAGTTGCTGTTCAGGCTAACATCAGTGTTGAAATAAGGGCAGGGCCCAGGGCACATAGGAGACAGCTGCTCCCCAGCACCAGTCAGTGTTTATTTTCTTATTATTCCTATGTGTGAGACTTGTTTTGGGGAGGTATGACATTAGGGGTGGAGCACAGGACCGGGCTTCCCTCATCCTGAATGAGAAAGTGCAGTAGTAGCATAAGACAAGACAGACATGACAATGCAGCTGCTGCTGAGACTCATGGCAGAGAGCAGTAGCTAGGATTGCAAAGGTAAAATTAAGCACTGAAAGTTCAAGTTTATTTGACACTTTATTTTTTTTAGTAATAATCTGTCAGTTTTTTCTAGAGAGCTGATCCTAAACTGTGACTTGACTGTTTTGCTACATATTTTGTCAGCTTATTTTCTAATCTATGTGCTATTATATGATAAACTGGAGAAAGTTATCTGATACCTGCATACTATGTCAATAAGGCTGTAAAGCTACTGCTACTTATTCTAACAGTTACTTTACAAATTAAAGTTATTTTTATCTCCCCCTTGTTGATGCTGCTCACTTTCTATTGTTTACTATGTTATACATTGCCACCAGTTATTATAGTTATAACAAAATAGTCAAGGATTGTATATGGTTAAAGAAATCTATATGTTCTATATTTATAGATAAGGCAGTTATCTATACCTTATCCAATGCCTCTGTTTATAGCTTACAATTGTAAAGCACTACCTCTGGTCCCATATGTACCTCCCATAAGGACAACTGTCCAGAAGCTTGAGCCATGACAGTTACAGAAAGAGGTCTCATGTTGTATTACATCTTGCCTAGCATATCCTGTTCTTTTAGAATCCAGTGTCCCTACAACATTTGTCCTTTAATACTATGGAGCAGATTCTCACCAATAAAAGCAAGGAGGGGATTTATTAGTCTTTGGACCATTTACATAGTTGTGTGTGTGCTTGTATGTGAGTGTATGTGTGTTTCTGAATCTTTAGCTTATTCACACTCCCAACAGACTTCAGAATAATCAGTTATGTTTTGGTGCAGTTTGTTGTGTTCTCAATAAGGAAAACTGGAGAAAAAAAAATCTTCTGCCCTTTCTTGTGTGTCTTTGTGCCTATGTTACTGTGAGTGTGTGTGTGTCTGACTTTTGCACATTTCCAACATATTTCAGAATAAGCAGTTGTGTATGAGTAGAGCTTGTTGTGTTTTCAATGAGAACAATCAGAGAAAAAAAAGCTTCTTGGCCAAAATTTCACAGATAAAAAAATATGCGCACAGTGTTAAAAAAATGTTTACATTTTTTTTTGAAGGAATATTGCCTGTGTGTGTGTATGTATATATATATATATATGTGTGTGTGTGTCTTTGTGGATGTATGTGTGTTGTATCTGTGTGTGCATGTAGGTCCTTTTGTGTAATGATATGTGTATATATGAACGTGTCTGCCAGAGGTTACTTTTTTGTCTTTGTTTCTGAATGCATGTGTGTATGCATGCTTGGTTTTGTGTATGTTCCTATGTGCGTATGCTTGTGGGTATCTTGTGCTTTTGTGTGTGGTGTGTGTGCATGTAAATGTCAATAGATGTATCTTATGTATGTAGGTACCTGTCTCCTACATCCATGGGAATCACATCTGAACACACTGTAAATCCGCCCGGCTGTGGGTGCCTGGGTGTATGCATGTGGATGTGTAAGGATGTCTCATTTAAAACAAAATGATAGTGTAGCATAGAAAAAGTGTGACTCTCTACTCTAGTGAGTCTAGGTGCCCTCACTAAAGCGGAGTGCGAGCAGGACAGCACCGCCTTCATTTGGTGCAGCTGAGCTACTAGTTCCAGCAAGTGGAGTTTGGTAGTGGAATAACATTTGCCAGTGACAGGGCAGGGAACTTTAGGTTTATATTTTGGGATAACTGTAACCATATTCAGCTCCGTCTTTCTCCTAGTCAAACATCACTTAGGTAAAGTTGAATCCTTCTATACGTATAACTGACTACAGTCTACAGTGTTTGACTGTAGATATATGTATATGTGTATTTATATATATATGTGTGTGTATGTGTATATATATATATATATATATATATATATATGAGAATTCATAATTTGTATTATTAATACTAAATACACAACACAAAAGTATGACAGTTGTGCGCTAGGATACATTAATAGGCAATTAGGCATCCTGATATATACAAACAAATGTTATTTATAATAACAATTATTATAATTCATGGACATCTGTGAATCTTCACCTTCCCTTTGCACACAGTCTAGGTATCCCTCTGTGCAGTAGTCATGCAGTTGCTATAATATATTTTTTCTGCCCAATACAGGGCTGGATATTGCTATATCTATTGCTTTATACAAGAAAAGAGAAAACTGATTATCCTGGAGCTGGGCATTTTCCTTCCCTGTGCAGTGGGTCTAACTAGTTACAGAACCAAATTAGGACCCTACACTTAGATAAAATGAGCCCTCTATCACGGCCAATTTTACAGCCTGGTGCATCAAGACAAGCACTAATCTTAAACAGGGGCTCTGAATTATATCACTTTTCTTTTTATATCTCCAGTTCTTTTTTAATGGGGGATTATTGTACATGAGAGAGAGACAGAAGCAGCAATGCACTACTGTGAGCTCAATGAACACATTGGGTGAGCCAATGACTATAGGCATATATGCACAGCCACCAATCAGCACATAGGTTCCAGCAGTGCTTCTGAGCCTTTTCAATAAAGGATACCAAGAGAACAAATCAAATTAGATAATAGATGTAAATTAGAAATTTGTTTTAAATTGCATGCTTTGTCTAAAACAGGAAAGTTTAAATTTGTCATTATTTTGTTGAAAAAAAAAAAAAAGATGTATCAAATTCATTTTTTTTGGGGGGGGGTGGGGGGCCCTTCTTAGATTCTTGCACCGGGGCCCTGTGGTTTCTAGTTACGCCCCTGAGGGTGACAGTTCAGACGACCGTCGGTCAGTGCCAGTGAGTGGGGGGTCGGGTGGCTAATAACAGGAGTAGTACACTCCTGTTATTAGCCACCCGACCCCCCACTCACTGGCACTGACCGACGGTCGTCTGACCTGTCACCCTCACCCCCTCCTGAGTCCTGAGTCCTGACCAGCCACAGGCAGAGTCCTCCAGTCCAGACCCAGTGAGACTGTGTTTTACTGTTGTTGTCTCACTCACCGCTCACGAGGACTGGACTGGAGTTAAGAGCTTTTTAAGCTGCTTAGTTTTTTTTCAGTTAACTTAACTTTTACTAAGTGCGCAACGCCGCCATGACTGTCACAGTGACAGTCATGGTGGCGTTGCGCACTTAGTGTCACACTGTCTCTGATGATTCCGAATCCAATCCTCTTTATCTAACCACCCACCCTGCCTTAAAAAGAAGCGCTCTCCCCCACCCAGCTGCAAAGGCTGCTACCACAGGAAACTTTGCTCACCACAGACATGATCAGTCCAGGGAGGGGCGCCCCTGCTTCCCCATCACCCGGCAGACTACAGGGAGCTGCAGGGTGCAGCTGTAACTTCCCTGCATGATCCTGAGCCCCTGCAGCATCCCATGCACACGTAAACTAAACTGTATACCTCATTGTGCTTACTTACTAACCTAGAATCACTACATTTACAAAGAACTTGCCAGTGACACAGTCTCTCTAATCCCTTCGTTATCCTGTGAATCTGATCCTGTGCTGTGTGTATCATCTAATTGGAATAACGTTATTTCGGCCACTTTCTAATTTCCAAGAGAATTTAAAAACGAATTACAGGGATTAAATAAACCAAACTCTTTAATCAGTGAATAACTAATACCTAGGTATTGGTTGCACTTGTGCTAGTTTCCCTGTAAATATAAATAGTTTTTAAGAAATCCTTTTTATGCAAAAAGATAATAATAAACAAAATGCTAATACTGTATGTTTAACTTAGATTTATAAAATAAGTATGAGCACTACTATTGCACAGCCCTGCCTGGGGATTGTCTCTAAAGCTAGGAAAGCTGCCAGCAAACGACATTTCCTCTGCTGTGCTGCAGGCGACCTGGGTACTGTATTTTTATATGTCCGTTTTTATTTTTAAAGTAGCAGATCATATTCCTGCTGCATAACATATGAAACGTTATAAAATGATCACAGGCTCGCCTCACACAGCTTCCTTTGACGTTTATTTACTTGAGTCTCGAGAACTTAAAGAACTTCTCTCCTCCAATACCTCCATAATATCATAATTCAGGCTCTTCCACTCCCTTCCTTTTCCTCATCAAACTTGGAAGACAAGTGATGAGGAAAAGGAATGGAGTGGAAGAGCCTTGAAGTAGGTGATATTATGGAGGTATTGGAGGAGAGAAGTTCTTGAAGTTCAAGTAAATAAACTTCCAAGGAAGCTGGAATGGATTCAATATATTTAGTCTGTTGCACAATTTTTTTATTCTCCTTTAAAAAATTGGCATAAAAATACCTTTTTTATTTTTATGCCAAGTTTTTAAAGGAGAATAAAAAAATTGTGCAACAGACTAAATATATTGAATAGATGGAAGGAATCATTACCTAATGATGGATGGAACTGTTGGAACATCATGGAAGTGGACTGTCACTTTTTGTGTGAAATGATGCATCATTTTATAAAATTACTTTTATAATAAATAACCTCCTAGTAAAGTATTCCTATGAGTGAGTCATGTATTAGAGGATGAGGCTGCTGCCTGTCTGTGTCAGTATAAACTATTATTTTTAAATAATACAATAATACCATAACCTACCTGTCTCTGTGTCCAGAGTCTAAACTAAAGCTTATTCCCTTAGTCTCTCTTTCACTGACACTGTGACTGTGTGTGCGCTGTCTGTCTCACAGTCTCTCAATTCTTCTAATATCCTCTAGACCAGTGTTTTTCAACCAGTGTGCCGTGGCACACTAGTGTGCCGTGAGAGATCCTCAGGTGTGCCACGGCAGACTGACAACAGTGTGACATATTTTTTAAACTTTGCTTGTTTTTTACTCCCAGTGCAGGGGTAGTTTGTAGGAGGCATGGCATAACAGCACAATACATACAGTATGTGTGTGTTTGTGTGTATGTGTATATATATATGCTGTATTAGGCTACAATGTGTGATTTTTTTTAAATTTTGGGATGGTGGTGTGCCACAGGATTTTTTAATGTAAAAAAGTGTGCCACGGCAAAAAAAAAGGTTAAAAATCACTGCTCTAGACACAGTGTGATCCTGACGCTAACTAATGGTAAGGGCATGAGCTTTAAAATGACTAAGTAAGTTGAACTTGAACATCAATAGTTTGCCAGGGCTGTACTGCTGTAAAGCAAAAAAAGCTTTATTGGTCAATGCATAGACAAAGCCTGTGTGTACACAGTGCGCAGAGAATACTTACTCTGTGTGTTTGTACTTAGATCTGCTCCTCTGATGCCCTGCATGTAGATCTAAACAGCCTTGTCTGGCATGCTATCAACCTTGTTATGTCCCTTTAATGAATGGTCTCCATGCAATAACATGGAAGATGATGAGACTGGAAACTTTGGATAGGCTGTTAGTGAATCAAATCTGTCTCTCTTGAAGAAGTGCAGAATTGGGTAGTAGGAGTTATATTAAAAGAGGTCTCATAGGCTGAAGTTGGACATTCTGGATATAACAGCATACATATCAGTGAGTTCAATTTAAATCATCTGTTTTTACTTTTGGGCTTTACATTGCATTAAGACACATATGCTCAGCCTGTGATCGGAATCATCAGAGACTCATGTCATCAAAATTGCAAAATATACCTGCTTGAATGTGTGTGTGGGAACAACAAGGTGACCTTATTAACACTATGAAATGGGGGAAAATAAATTAAAACATAACTTTTAATAATATGCAGATAATATCTGCATATGAAAAGTAATGTTTTAAAAAATTTTTTCCTCTTTCATATAGTGTTAATAATGTCACCTTGTTCCCACATACATATTCTTAATATGGCTTGAATATGTGTGTGGGAACAAGGTGACCTTATTAACACTGTGAGAAAGTGGGGAAAAATAATGTAAAACATAACTTTTAATATGCAGTTCTCCCTCTCAGCGTGACCTAGGCCAGCCCAGTTGTGTGAGGAGTGAGTCGGTGACGGTCAGGAGGAGTCGGAGTGGACTGTCTGTGTTCTGTTGTGGAGTCGTGTGGAGCAGGAGTCAGTCGTGTCAGGTGTCAGCCGGAGTTGGACGTCAGGAGGACTAGGAGCCCAGCCGGAGCATAGCTACTAGCCAGGTAGGTGAGCTGAGGGCTGAGCTGAATCAATTCAAATCAATGCAGCAGTGAAATTGCTAGCTTGCTTGACTGTTGACTCTAGTGGCTGGTCAGGACTCAGGAGGTGGTGACAGGTCAGACCGTCGGTCAGTGCCAGTGAGTAGCTACAGTGCCAGTAGTAGCTACTGAGCATATATCTATATATGCTCAGCATATATAGATATGCTTTTCAACAAAGGATATCAAAAGAATGAAGAAAATCAGATATCCTTTGTTGAAAATCATATCTAAATATGCTCAGTAGCTACTGAGCATATTTAGATATGCTTTTCAACAAAGGATATCAAAAGAATGAAGAAAATCAGATATCCTTTGTTGAAATTCATATCTAAATATGCTCAATAGCTTCTAAGCATATTTAGATATGCTTTTCAACAAAGGATATCAAAAGAATGAAGAAAATAGATATCCTTTGTTGAAAATCATATCTAAATATGCTCAGTAGATACTGAATGGTGGCTGCATATAGATATTGGCTCGCCCATGTGCAATTGCTATTTCTTCAACAAAGGATATCTAAAGAATGAAGGCGTATCCGATTCCTAGACACTGCCTCACCAGCCTCTGAAGTCACCGCACATCACTGTGTCACAGCACAACGGGAATCTAACAGGGGAAGAGATGAAAGTAATCCTCCGACTCCCACGACCACGCCGGCAAGGACAGGACACTTTACAGACGTGTTGTTGATGGAGGACATGCGGAGCTTTTTAACTCCTATGCATCGCCACAGCCCTTCGGGGTCCACCCTCAGAGAACGACTCAACCGACAGGTAGCAGACTACCTCGCCTTAACTGCAGATCTCGACACTCTGAGGAGCGATGAACCCCTTGACTACTGGGTGTGCAGGCTTGACCTGTGGCCTGAGCTATCCCAATTTGCAATAGAACTTCTGGCCTGCCCCGCTTCAAGTGTCCTGTCAGAAAGGACCTTCAGTGCAGCAGGAGGTATTGTCACTGAGAAGAGAAGTCGCCTAGGTCAAAAAAGTCTAGATTACCTCACCTTTATTAAGATGAATGAGGGATGGATCCCAAAGGGACTGACATTGCGCGATACATTAGAGTAAAAAAGGCCTGATGAGATGAGCTGCCTTGGGCTAAAAATGGTCCACACGCTGCTGTATTTTATCTTCAAATGCCGGATGATTGCGTGACTTATCCGCCACCAACTAGGGTTCAAGCCGCAATGTTTTAGGGCACTTTCTGCCTGCGAAACAAGCATCAATTTTTCTGGCCGCTACTACAGCAGCGGCTGCAACAATACCTAATTTTTCAGGCATGTGTACATGCCAAATTTTTTCTGGCCTCTGGTGCTGCACTGTGGCTTCAAAAACAAAACCAAAAAAAAAGACACTTAACAGGGATTAAACTGATAGGAATAGTACTACTTAACACACCACTCCTATCTGGTGGCACATTAGATTGCACACGCAGTGCCCCAAATTTGAAGTAGGAGGACCGACCAAACATCTTTTTCCATCTCCCGGTTCCTAAAATCCATGCCATATACACGTCCCCTGATAGGGGGCGTAACAGGTATTAAACTGATCAGAATAGTACTACTTAACACACCACTCATATCTGGTGGCACAGTAGATTGCACGCGCAGTGCCCCAAATTTGCCCCCTAAAATCCATGCCATATACACGTCTCCTGGTGCCGCAACTGCCTCTGGGAACCTTACCATGGGTCAAAATTATATATCTATCAAATCTATCTATTTATCTATCAAATCTATCTATCTATCGTATCTATCAAATGTATATTGCACCTATTGATCTATCTATCTAATCTATGTATCTATCTATCTATCTATCTATCTATCAAATCTATCTATCTTGTGGTTGTGCAAATGGACTGTTTGCGGTTGTTTGCGGTGCGTTAAATGGGGAGTTTGGTCTGTCACTGTGAAGTGGGCGTAACCCTTACACTACCTGATCGATACAACATCATACCTCATGTTTTAAAGCACGTTATTCCAAACAATTTAGGAATGTTAGGTGATTTATGCCCTTTATGGATTAAAACCAGACTCTGCATCAACTATGTAATTTTACGTGGGATTTTTGCCATGGATCCTCCTCCGGCATGCCACAGTCCAGGTGTTAGTACCCTTGAAACAACTTTTCCATCACTATTGTGGCCAGAAAGAGTCCCTGTGGGTTTTAAAATTCGCCTGCCTATTGAAGTCAATGGCGGTTCGCCCGGTTTGCCATTTCGCGAACAGTTGCGGACGTTTGTGTTCGCTGTTCGCGAACGGAAAATTTTAAGTTTGCGACATCACTACTGATCAGTACTGATTCTGTGCATTGTATAATATTTTCATTTCCATGCAGTTAATCAGTTATGATCCATAAGTTATTGTTTTCATTAATGAATTTTAATGCTAGTAATCTTAATGCTCACACAAGTTCCATAAATGGTTTTATATTTGATGTTAATATCTAGTTATTTAGATATATAATAACATAGTGTTTATTGTTATAAAATATGACTAGATTTAATATATATTGAGGGTCCAAGGGTGGCCCTATTTTTTTTGAGTCCCCCTGCATTCCCCTTACAAGTCAAATATTATACTATATGGTCCAAGAGAGGCCATTATTTGTCATCAGGGGGTTTCCTTATTACAATACTATCATTCAATAAAAGGTTATCCAAGCATTCTGTTCCATATTCAGTCATAGCTATCTTGACTCTTTGGGTTATATGTTTTGGAAGTGTAATTACATGTTATATTGTATATAAGTGTATAAGACTAGGAATTGGAGTCTCTATTTATTTGTATGTTAATCTATAAACCTCAATAAAGAAAAAGAAAAAAAGAAGAAGATGTAACAGATATACTTTGGAGTTCTTCCTGTGTTATGGTCATGCCATCTTTGTAAGTGAAATAGCTGGTTTTGGTCATTCAAACATGCACCCACTGTCCACATGGATTGAGCCTACATGAAAAACACAACTGCTTATCTTATCTCTCACTTTCTATACACAAAAGGCCGAAACTAAGGTACTGAAATATTTCATTACGGATGGTGATTTCAATTAGCAAAAACAACTATTTCAATTGCAAGAATAAACCTAAAATAACAATTTAACATATAATAATATGTAATCTAACAAAAATACTCTAGAGTTTTTCCTGCGTTTTGGTCACCTTAAAGGACCGCTAAACATAGTAGAATAGCATAACCAATAAATGCATACAAAAAGACAATGCATAAGCACTTAATTTGAATTTCAAATGAGTAGTAGATTATTTTCTGACGAATGTCAAAATTAGTTACATTTTCCTTCCTAATGCATCATGTGACAGCAATGGGCCAATTACAATATGTATATGTGTATCCTAGGAATCTTGCACATGCTAAGAAAGGAGCTGGTATCTCAGAAAGTGTGCATATAAAACAATTGTGCACATTTAGATAATAGAAGTAAATTGGAAAGTTGTTTAAAATTGTGTGCTCTGTCTGAATAATGAAAGTTTAATTTTGACTTGACTGTCCCTTTAAATTTTCCTTCCACTGACATTTATTCGTAAACAACAAAATACTTATGGTTTCTTAAACGGATAAACTGAAATGTCTAAAAGAAACCTTGATAATACAATTGAGTAAATTTGTAAAATATTATTATTATTATTATTATTATATACTGTAAATATCTTAATATCTTAATTTGTATTGCTATGATGAATAAAAACAGCAGGTATGTTAACTTATTCAGTCAAATTGTTCTTTAAGGTGTTTGTTTTTTGCCTGTTTGTTTTGTTTTAGGGCTTTTTTGTAAGTACTTTTGATTGACATTTAGTGTAACCTTTGTCTCTTACTATCAAATTAGAACGTATAATATTAAATCCAGTTAATGCAACTTTAATATCATCAAATATTCACCAGAAAATTATGCAGCTTTCCTAGAAAAAGATAATGTTGCCAGAGTCTATCTTTAGCTTCATATAAATGTTTAATTTCAGCACTTGGAATTGTGAAGCTCTGAGACTCCCATTGAAAGTAACCCTGGATATTATTTTGTGATAATGTTTTTAATAAAAACAATAGGCATATTCCAAGAACTGTGTTGATTTTAAACTTGCTTCTAATCTAATTCTTCGTATGTGGGTATCTATAAGCTAATTTCTAATTTCTTTTTCTTTTTTTCCTGATATTTCCTGTTACAAGCTAGATGGTCTCAATGAAGCGTATTTATAAAATGTCTGTCCGACATGATCCGATCAGCGGATCATGTCCAACAGACATCGCTGAATGTGGACAGCATTACACTCTCTGCATTCAGCATTGCACTAGTAAGTTTTGTGAACTGCTGGTGCAATGCCGCCCCCTGCAGATTCGTGGCCAATCAGCCACTAGCAGGGGGTGTCAATCAACACGATCGTATTCGATCGGGTTGATTTCCGGCGATATCTGTCCGCCTCCTCAGAGCAGGCGGACAGGTCATGGAGCAGCGGTCTTTAGACCGCTGCTTCATAACTTGTGTTTCTGGCGAGCCTGATGGCGTTAGCAGGCAATATGGTTGCGTTGAGCTCCATACCGCACCCAAATACCAGCGCTGCTTTGAGTTGGTTTTACGATAGACATCAATGGGGAGAGCCGGCTAAAAAAAAGCCCAACATCTGCAATAAAGGAGCGTAAAGCTCCGTAACGCAGCCCCATTGATTCCTATGGGGAAAGAAAAGTTATGTTTACACCTAACACCCTAACATAAACCCAGAGTCTAAACACCCTTATTCTGCCTCCCCCGACATCGCTGACACCTACATTACACTTATTAACTCCTAATCTGCCGCCCCCAACGTCTCCGCCACTATACTAAAGTTATTAACCCCTAAACCTAACCCCTAAGTCTAACCCTAACACCCACTAACTTTAACATAATTAAAATAAATCTAAATAAAAATTACAATTAATACCTAAATAATTCCTATTTAAAACTAAATACTTACTTGTAAAATAAACCCTAAGCTAGCTACAATATAACTAATAGTTACATTGTAGCTATCTTAGGTTTTATTTTTATTTCACAGTTAAGTTTGTATTTATTTTAACTAGGTAGAATAGTTAATAAATAGTTATTAACTATTTACTAACTACCTAGTTAAAATAAATACAAATTTACCTGTAAAATTAAACCTAACCTGTCTTACACTAACACCTAACATTACACTACAATTAAATCAATTACATTAATTAAATACAAATAACTAAATTACAAAAAATAATAAACACTAAATAACACACAAAAAAAAAACCAAAATCAAATATTTAAACACAAACAAACGCAGCCGTTGCAAGAAACCGGAAGTCCTATTACATCAGAGCAAGCGGAGACACAGAAAGTGGGTAGCAGGGGTGCTATGCTGTAAAAAACGGCCGGTAAAGCCGTATGTGTAAATAGAAATTTAAAAACAGCAGCACACAAAGAGTAGTCTGAGGGCCAAAATAAAAATCCATTTTATTTCCACATAGATAGATAAAAGCAGGTACAGGGCTAGCAATCTCCCTGACTAGTTTTGTGCTCCATTGAGCACTTAATCATAGGGTGAGTTTGCGCTATGCACAATCCCTATTTAAAGGGATAGTGCACCTGTCAGTAATTTAATATGTAAATTAATTTAAAAAATACAGCAACACACTGTTAAAATTATCACAAAACCAATATTATTCCTTTACATACAATTGCTACATTTATGAAGAAAAAATTAGTATATCAATATTTAAATATTTTAACTATACCTTGAAGCCAAATATTTAACACCAACATAATAATGATAATATATGTATCTATCCCAATACAGATTTATCAGCATATACAAATTATTAATTAAGTAAACCTAAATATTAACAAAAGATACAGAGTAAGATATGTTATTTTATAAACAAATCAAAGCAATACAAAACAAAGCAAATTCAATACAGAAATCCAACAAATAAATGTATTTAATTAAATTCAATTTTATTCTACAAAATAGCTCATATCCCATTCACGGTTCAAACCCAGGGGGGTGATAGTCCTCAGTTTGTATATCCAATACAGTTCTTGTTTGAGTAATAATTTACATCTATCACCTCCCCTGGGAGGGAACATTATGCGATCTATGACTTGAACCTTCATATCAAAAACATTGGTCATGTGAGTTAGATTGAAATGCCTAGCTACTGCGGATTCTTTGACATACTCTCTTGTGTCCCTAATATGTTCCCTAATATAGATCTGAGCTCTCTTGTTGTTTGACCTATATATTGCAAATGACAAAATTTACACTCCAGTAAATATACTACAAAAGTAGACCTACAATTTGCATAGAACTTGTGCAAAAATTCATCCTCAGTTACAGTACTCCTAAAGCCATTCCCAACATGCACAAAACCACATGTGACACATGGACCATGACCACATTTATAGGTCCCTTTCTTTTTGATCCAATTACTTCTGTCTATTTGATCAGAGCAAACAAAACTTGGTTATAATCTAGAGGATAGAGTTAACTGTCTTTTTGGGACAAATTTACCTATATACGGTCTAAGAGGAATATCATCCTCAAGTAGATGAACATTTTTCTTCAAAATAGAGCATATTTTGTAAAATTGGCCTGAATATTCCGTTGAAAAAACTACCGTTTCCTGAGAGATAGGTTTTTGTCTCTTAAGTCCTTGAATTAACTCATTTTGGGACTTACTCCTTATCTCATTATATGTCTGATTCAAAATACGTTCATCATAACCTCTCTTTAAGGCGTCCAATTAGTGCCTTAGCTTGCTTGTCAAATAATTCATCGGAGTTAGTATTTCTACTTAAACGCATAAGCTGACCCCTGAGAATAGACCGCACTAAATGTGGCAGATGACATGACTTAGCATGTAAAACAGTATTCCCAGCGGTCAGCTTACGAAAAGTATCACTCACAACTACTCCAGTATCAATATCTCCTGTTAAGGTAAGGTCTAGGAAATTAGCTGTAGTTCCATAGGTATTACCTATAAACCTAAGATTAAACTCATTATGACTCAAATAAGCGAGAAAATTAGTGTAAACTGTTCCTTGACAACAAAGATCAAGTCGTCTATGAAACGCATGTAAAATACAATCTGACTCCTAAAAGGATTTGTTTCAGTGTACAAATATAAATTCTCCCACAATTCCACATACAGGTTTGCGAACGATGGAGCAAATTTAGCTCCCATAGCCGTCCCGCAAACCTGTATGTGGAATTCTCTGTCAAGCATAAAAAAATTATGCTTTAACAGAAACTTAATAATCTCACATAAAATTAGCTTAATCTCCTCTGAAAATGTTGTCTGCATATCAAAAAAGTATCTCATGGCTTGTACACCAAGATGATGAGGTATACTTGAATACAGTGCAGTGGCATCCACCACTACCCATCTGTATTCCTTTTACCACCTGAGATTCCTCAACATTTGGAGGAGATTGGTCGAATCTCTTAAGTAACTCTTCAGACCCCTCACCAGTTTGTTTGGATTTGAAAGCTTGCATTGTGTGGCTGTTTTAGGGTCCCAGGTATTGGAAAGGAACTTGACGAGGAACCTGGGCTTGTCCCATTTGGCCAGATGTGGTAACTAACCTTTCCATTTTTGCTTTTAAATCATAGCTGAGAGCTTGTAAGTGAGTGCTTGGGTTTCTCTGTGTGTTGTATTAATTTGTTTAGTAATTTTCCCTATGGTTCTTGCACCCAGACCTGTCTGGGGTTAACTGTAAATAGTGGAATGTTTCTTACTTTTTGAAAGCTCTAAAAGACTTGCAGAAAGCAGTTCTAATTTGAATTAAGATAGCTGAATCTACATACAAAGGTTCTCGTCTGTACCATAAAGTACAGGAAGTACAGAATTATTAGGCAAATGAGTATTTTGACCACATCATCCTCTTTATGCATGTTGTCTTACTCCAAGCTGTATAGGCTCAAAAGCCTACTACCAATTAAGCATATTAGGTGATGTGCATCTCTGTAATGAGAAGGGGTGTGGTCTAATGACATCAACACCCTATATCAGATGTGCATAATTATTAGGCAACTTCCTTTCCTTTGGCAAAATGGGTCAAAAGAAGGACTTGACAGGCTCAGAAAAGTCAAAAATAGTGAGATATCTTGCAGAGGGATGCAGCACTCTTAAAATTGCAAAGCTTCTGAAGCGTGATCATCGAACAATCAAGCGTTTCATTCAAAATAGTCAACAGGGTCGCAAGAAGCGTGTGGAAAAACCAAGGCGCAAAATAACTGCCCATGAACTGAGAAAAGTCAAGCGTGCAGCTGCCAAGATGCCACTTGCCACCAGTTTGGCCATATTTCAGAGCTGCAACATCACTGGAGTGCCCAAAAGCACAAGGTGTGCAATACTCAGAGACATGGCCAAGGTAAGAAAGGCTGAAAGACGACCACCACTGAACAAGACACACAAGCTGAAACGTCAAGACTGGGCCAAGAAATATCTCAAGACTGATTTTTCTAAGGTTTAATGGACTGATGAAATGAGAGTGAGTCTTGATGGGCCAGATGGATGGGCCCGTGGCTGGATTGGTAAAGGGCAGAGAGCTCCTGTCCGACTCAGACCCCAGCAAGGTGGAGGTGGAGTACTGGTTTGGGCTGGTATCATCAAAGATGAGCTTGTGGGGCCTTTTCGGGTTGAGGATGGAGTCAAGCTCAACTCCCAGTCCTACTGCCAGTTTCTGGAAGACACCTTCTTCAAGCAGTGGTACAGGAAGAAGTCTGCATCCTTCAAGAAAAACATGATTTTCATTCCGGACAATGCTCCATCACACGTGTCCAAGTACTCCACAGCGTGGATCTGAACCCCATTGAGAACCTGTGGTCCATCATCAAATGTGAGATTTACAAGGAGGGAAAACAGTACACCTCTCTGAACAATGTCTGGGAGGCTGTGGTTGCTGCTGCACGCAATGTTGATGGTGAACAGATCAAAACACTGACAGAATCCATGGATGGCAGGCTTTTGAGTGTCCTTGCAAAGAAAGGTGGCTATATTGGTCACTGATTTGTTTTTGTTTTGTTTTTGAATGTCAGAAATGTATATTTGTGAATGTTGAGATGTTATATTGGTTTCACTGGTAAAAATAAATAATTGAAATGGGTATATATTTGTTTTTTGTTAAGTTGCCTAATAATTATGCACAGTAATAGTCACCTGCACACACAGATATCCCCCTAAAATAGCTATAACTAAAAAAAAACTAAAAACTACTTCCAAAACTATTCAGCTTTGATATTAATGAGTTTTTTGGGTTCATTGAGAACATGGTTGTTGTTCAATAATAAAATTAATCCTCAAAAATACAACTTGCCTAATAATTCTGCACTCCCTTTAAAGTTCATGAAGGCTGATTTTATTTTTTATATACAGTATTGTTTAAAATTAAATAAAATTAAATGAGTGACTTCATTGCCAATAATTGCAAAATAATAGTACAGAACAGAGAAGAAAAAAAGAGGATATGGAGTACAAGAACAGTGCCTCAGTTAAAAAATTCTGTTTTATTAAATCAATATAAACGTTTACTCATGGCAAACAGTATGAAGGTACAGGGTAACTCCCCAGCAATGTGAAAAATAACAGCTGACTCGGCCAGGCGCTTCGTTGAAGTAAGTGTTGGAGAGCCATGAGATCCTGAGCGTGTGAAAAAAAACTGGGGAATCCGGGTAAGACAATCTGCTTATTCTAATGTTTATACTGCCACTATTGTAAAACTGTAAAACTGCAAGACAGCATTATACATACATGATTAACAGTGAAATATGGCGGATGGTGTGAGGGGCACAAAAAGGATTTCCGCTGAGTGCCGTTGAATCCTTTTGAAGTGGCATAAGCAGACTTTATTAACAGTGCCAACTACAACACAATTTAGCTAATAAATGAATAACTTGGTTAAAGCAAGGCCCGGTATTGGGCGCAACAAATAAAAAACTGGATGCAATTGATGTGTTGAACAATAAATACTGTGTACACAGAATTGAAATATAGTCTGGACGTTCACGTGAGTTTGCTGGGTTCTTGCAAAATAAAAGTGTGGAGATGCTATGTGATAACTCATCATCAGAATAGATACTGTAGCAAGCAAGTGAACAGCGTTTAGAGGCAGACATACTAATCTTTTACAGAATTTAAAGGGACAAATTCTCTCATTATATATACACAGCTCACTACACATTTTTTAACAAGAGTTTCCTATATATATATATATATATATATATATATATATATATATATATATATATATGTGTGTGTGTGTGAGTTCTGCGCCCTGTCTCTACTATATATATATATATATATATATATATATATATATGTATGTATATATATATATATATATATATGTATATACAGGGAGTGCAGAATTATTAGGCAAGTTGTATTTTTGAGGATTAATTTTATTATTGAACAACAACCATGTTCTCAATGAACCCAAAACACTAATTAATATCAAAGCTGAATATTTTTGGAAGTAGTTTTTAGTTTGTTTTTAGTTTTAGCTATTTTAGGGGGATATCTGTGCGTGCAGGTGACTATTACTGTGCATAATTATTAGGCAACTTAACAAAAAACAAATATATACCCATTTCAATTATTTATTTTTACCAGTGAAACCAATATAACATCTCAACATTCACAAATATACATTTCTGACATTCAAAAACAAAACAAAAACAAATCAGTGACCAATATAGCCACCTTTCTTTGCAAGGACACTCAAAAGCCTGCCATCCATGGATTCTGTCAGTGTTTTGATCTGTTCACCATCAACATTGCGTGCAGCAGCAACCACAGCCTCCCAGACACTGTTCAGAGAGGTGTACTGTTTTCCCTCCTTGTAAATCTCACATTTGATGATGGACCACAGGTTGTCAATGGGGTTCAGATCAGGTGAACAAGGAGGCCATGTCATTAGATTTTCTTCTTTTATACCCTTTCTTGCCAGCCACGCTGTGGAGTACTTGGACGCGTGTGATGGAGCATTGTCCTGCATGAAAATCATGTTTTTCTTGAAGGATGCAGACTTCTTCCTGTACCACTGCTTGAAGAAGGTGTCTTCCAGAAATTGGCAGTAGGACTGGGAG
The DNA here is from genome assembly GCF_027579735.1 of Bombina bombina. Lineage (NCBI taxonomy): Eukaryota > Metazoa > Chordata > Amphibia > Anura > Bombinatoridae > Bombina > Bombina bombina. The sequence goes on from NC_069499.1 coordinate 665,143,560, forward strand.
TTGAGCTTGACTCCATCCTCAACCCGAAAAGGCCCCACAAGCTCATCTTTGATGATACCAGCCCAAACCAGTACTCCACCTCCACCTTACTGGCGTCTGAGTCGGACTGGAGCTCTCTGCCCTTTACCAATCCAGCCACGGGCCCATCCATCTGGCCCATCAAGACTCACTCTCATTTCATCAGTACATAAAACCTTAGAAAAATCAGTCTTGAGATATTTCTTGGCCCAGTCTTGACATTTCAGCTTGTGTGTCTTGTTCAGTGGTGGTCGTCTTTCAGCCTTTCTTACCTTGGCCATGTCTCTGAGTATTGCACACCTTGTGCTTTTGGGCAATCCAGTGATGTTGCAGCTCTGAAATATGGCCAAACTGGTGGCAAGTGGCATCTTGGCAGCTGCACGCTTGACTTTTCTCAGTTCATGGGCAGTTATTTTGCGCCTTGGTTTTTCCACACGCTTTTTGCGACCCTGTTGACTATTTTGAATGAAGCGCTTGATTGTTCTATGACCACGCTTCAGAAGCTTTGCAATTTTAAGAGTGCTACATCCCTCTGCAAGATATCTCACTATTTTTGACTTTTCTGAGCCTGTCAAGTCCTTCTTTTGACCCATTTTGCCAAAGGAAAGGAAGTTGCCTAATAATTATGCACACCTGATATAGGGTGTTGATGTCATTAGACCACACCCCTTCTCATTACAGAGATGCACATCACCTAATATGCTTAATTGGTAGTAGGCTTTCGAGCCTATACAGCTTGGAGTAAGACAACATGCATAAAGAGGATGATGTGGTCAAAATACTCATTTGCCTAATAATTCTGCACTCACTGTATATATATATATATATATATATATATATATATAAATATATATATATATAGATGGTTTAAAGCAGATATAGAGAGACTGGACTTTTATAAGTAATACTTAATTTTTTGGGGAATTACTTTGCTTGCACGCCCAAACTCTTCTTTCTCTATTTTTCCCTTAAAAATAGTACAGAACAACTTCAAATTCTTGAAAGTGGTAAGTTCTTGTTGATATTGAGCAACCTGTTGTTCCAATTTGGTCAGTCAGTTCTGTTCACTGTCAGCTTCCAAAACAGGCATATGTTGTTCCTCACATTTCTGTACCTCCAGTTTAGCTGCATTCCTGAGTGCCTCACCACAGTTGATTCTTCTGGTAGCAGCTCTGAATCTGATGGGGCTGTCACACCACACAAAGATATGAGTTCAAGCTCCCAAGGTGTAACTACCCGGTCAAAAAACTCCAGGGGCACAGGCCACATATCAGGGGGGGGGGGAACAAGAGGAAGACCCCCCAGACAACACCAATTTTGACTGAAGATTTATTGATCAATCTCAGTTCATACTGCCTGACTACTGTGGAATTAGGGGTATTGAATAAGGGATTGTCCTTTATCCCCACTGGATACAATGACCCTTTTACATGTTTTCTGGACATGCAGAAATTTGAAAGAACTTTGAGACTGCGTGAATATTTTGGAAACAGCAATGCTGAAGTTCCAAGATTTAGAACTAAGGGAAAATATGATCTGACTAGTATGAATGCCAGCATAAAAACCTATAGTCGGCTTCTGGTAGATCAAGCTGAAAAAATCTATCATGGTAATAACGGCCAATACCGCAACAATTTCTCACGTGAGGAGAGGAAAGCTCTCAAAGATTTACAAAACAACACAGAAATCATTTTCCGTAAAGTGGATAAAGGTGGTGCCGTGGTGGTCTTAGACTATTCATATTATAGGAATGAAGCATTATCTCAGCTTGAAGACTCTACCACCTACAGACAGTTACCTGGGGATCCTATTTGGATGTTTAAAAAACAAGTGGACATATCTTTAAAATATGCACTTACTGAAAATCTAATTGATGTCCAACTCTGGGGGTATCTTACAGTGCAATTTCCACGCACACCAGTGTTCTATACACTGCCAAAAGTGCACAAGCATGCCACATTACCCCCAGGGAGACCAATAGTTTCGGCTATTGGTTCTTTACTACAGCCGGTAGCCACTTATCTGGATTCATTGTTGCAACCACTAGTTCGCAACATGCCATCATTTTTGCTGGATTCCATGGCTTTAATACAGGAACTCAAGCTTCTGGACACTCTAAAGGGGACTGAATTGTTAGTTACCCTAGACGTTGTAAGTCTTTACACCGTTATACCACATAATCAGGGCATTGAAGCGGTTTGCAACCATTTTTGTAGGTATCCCTTTGTTGGACCAAATATTGAATGGATTCTAGAGCTATTACATCTTTGTCTCATGATGAATTATTTCCATTTTGAAAACCTATTCTACCTACAATTGTTAGGTACTGCGATGGGGTCAAGTGTGGCCCCTTCGTATGCTAATCTTTATATGGCTGAATTTGAACAACATCAGACCAACTTATTTGTCCATCCTAATATAAAGATCTTTCGTCGTTATATTAATGACCTTTTTGTGATTTGGGACGGAACTATTCAGGACTTACAGCTGTGGTTTCAACATTTGAATGAGATTCGACCAACTCTGCAATTTATAATGCAGTACGGTGAAGTGTCGGTGGATTTCTTGGACTTATGCATTTATAAAGACAAACATCGTCTGTCCACCACTTTATTTCGCAAACCAACAGATAGGAATTATTTGCTACAGTCCACTAGTTGTCATCCTCCGGCCTTAAAGAATGCTCTGCCTATCTCACAATTTAAACGTGTAGTTAGGAATAATAGTAACTCTGTACAAGCAAAAGAACAACTGCTTGAGATGAAGTCAAGATTCCTACAACGTGGATATACAGAACAACATCTGAACAATCATTTAAAACAATTCTGGGATCTGTCACAATATGAAGCTTTGGTGGTGCAAAACAATAAGGCACAAACAGATAGGATGACATTTTCGGCTACCTATACGGTGGACAAACAAGGCCTCCCAGCTGTGCTGACGAGAGATTGGAACATTGTGCAGTCTGACACCAACCTTCCTTTTTCTAAGATGGGACCCCCTAGAGTGAGCTTTAGAAGATCAAGATCCATTCGGGACACTCTGGTTAAAGTAGACCCCACAGGATGTTACAAAAAACAGAGATGGCTTAATCCACCTAAGCAAGGTTGCTATAAGTGTCTAGGATGTACAACCTGTAATGGGTTGAGTACAACAAAATATTTTGTGCACCCACATACTAATCAAAAATTTACCATTAAGCACAGGGTGACCTGCACTACTGAATATGTTGTGTATCTCATCCGCTGTCCATGTGGATTTTGCTATGTGGGTAAAACAATTGACAACCTACGTATCCGTATGGCCAACCACCGCACTGCCATTAGATCTGCTATTGACAAACAACAATCATATCAGCCTGTTGCGAGGCATTTTGCACTGGCGGGCCAAATGGTTTCTAATTTTAGGTTTGTCATTATTGACCATGTCCCTAGACTAAGCAGAGGGGGAGACAGGGCCAATCTTCTTCTACAAAAAGAATCACTGTGGATTTTTACACTGAATACTTTGGCTCTTAAAGGGTTAAATGTAAATTTAGATTGGCACTGTTTCCTATAACTGATTATAATGGTAGTCTAAACACAGTATGATTATTTTTTCTTCCATTTTTTTCTTCCATTTTTGCTTCTTTTTTTCTCCTTATTTTCTTCTTTTTTCAGTTTTTTTCTACTTTTTTCTGATTGCCATGCTGTATATTAGGTTCATTATATGTCTTCCAATATTGTAATACATATATTACTATGTGATTAGGCTTTAATTCTCAGGTCTAACTCTTAATTTATTTTTCTTTGTCTGCCTTATCTTTCTACTCTGTATATATACATAATTTTTCTATGCTGTATCTATTCATAGCTGTTATTAACATTGCTGTATTTAACATGATGTCGCCATATTTGTTCTGTTTAGGAAGCATCATCCGTCTCCAATGGCAACCTTTGGCACTGTCAGTGCAGATGGGTGGGCCTGCTAGTTCCGGGATCTGACGCTTAGGCTAGTAGAGGGACGCGAGGACCGGTTGCCATGGCAACCCCCGGACCTGCGCAGTGGTGCAGGGAGGACACCATGGTTGCTTCCAGTTTCATCGTTCACTTGGTGGAGGGTAGGTTTATTTATTGCACCGAGTTAACATGTTTTTAATATGGTCTGAGGACGGTGCTAATTACCCCGAAACGTTACTACTACTATTAAAGTAATATATTGCAAGACCCGGCGAGTGCGTCCTTATCTTGGTTTTATATATATATATATATATATATATATATATATATATATATATATAAACATACAAACTTATGCACACTGTGTAGTTTTAACCATGGAAAAACATATTCCAATACCATTTGCTAATTTTGATGAGTATTAATATACAACACTGTCAATCTCGAACAGTGCATATATAGCAGGTATATTGACAGGACTAGAAACCACTGCACAGGATACTCCACTCTGGTTATTCACAAGTATTTTGCAAGTGCATTACAGGTAAAAATCGACAAAGTTTGTCTCCATATCTATAGGCCCAGTATTACTTAGTAGATATATATATGTAATCGTAACCACAACTCACACTTCCCATTGCAGGTATAAAATCTTGTATCACTTTTAATATACAGAAGTTGTGATAGTCTTTGAAGTCAGCTTTCTCAGAATAAAGAAATAGACAAACTTGGTTACTCACTGTTATCCGGCCTCAATCATGCAAGATGGCGGAAAGACTGTTACAATCCGTTTCACCGGACAGCGTTATCTGTGGAAAACCTGTGACTTGAATTTCCTTCGCAGCAACCTCCAAATGCTGCAATTCTTTACCAATATCCACCGTATGTAGAAATAAAAGTCTTTTATGAGACAGAGCATTAAATCATTGCAGTAGATTTATTCAAATATACAAACAGGTAAACACCACTCCACACACACCTCTCAGCCACATCCGACGCATTTCCTGCCGCTAAACGGCACTTCGTCAGGGATATTGACAGCTGTTGTGAACCTCCCTTAAAAAGGCTGAACCCTCACGTACAAATTTAAAGGTACAATACTTCCTCTAAAGCCTTACATTCAAGGTGGTTATACAAATACAATGTTACAAAGTAAAATAACATAAAATATTCAATACAATGTTACGATCTAAGTACACTGAAATTAACACATGAACTTACACAGAAAGGAACATCTAACTTCATACGATATAAATATAAATATATATATATCGCTCTGTATATAAATGTTATTCTTACAACTCATTACACGCCCACAGTTAGATATACTAATTTATGAATTGGTTACAATTAATATATAAAACATTCCTACAATTAATAATGATGACAATATAATAAGTATTTGAATAGTAAATTACAAATCAAAATTCATCCTGTTCAGATTTCAGAATATTATATTTAGATAGGACCCACAATGTGTTTTAATCCTAGATTAAAAGTAATCATTCTAAATACTAATATTTTCAATAGCCAATAGTTTTTAATACTGGAAATATATCCTAATTACCTATATACAATTTTACATCGGAATTCATGTTTATACCCAAAGGACTTCCGGTTTTCAGTGTATATATCCAATAGACTTCGCTCCTATTGAGGACTTGAACTCTATTACCCCCAACATTTTGTTTAGGTATCAAATCAATACCTTGGAAGGAGAAAAGTGTATTGATATATTCCAATTCTTGTTTATTATAATTATCATTTCTTCTATGTAGTGCAAAGTGCTTAGATACAAGGGTTTTTGGTATATTATTTTCCAGGGACAACAGGTGCTCCCTCACTCTATCCTTGATCATTCTTGTAGTTCTTCCTGTATATTGACTTTGACACAGTTTACATGTAATCAAATATATTACAAATCTTGAGTTACAATCTATATGATGATTAACCCTATATATATTTCCAGTGACAGTCGAAGTGAAGGTATCACTTTTTTTCATATAACTACATGATTTACAAGGTATACCTCCACATTTGAAACTACCATTACTTTTTCCTAACCACATTTTATTTTCAGTTTTTATCTGCAAAATTCCGTTTCAGACTATTCTCTATAGTTTCTGATCTCCTAGAGACACATCTGACTCTTTTTTCTATAGTTGCTTTTAATTTTGGATCATTTTTCAACAGTGGAGTAAATCTTTGTACAATTCTACATATATCCTGGTACTGTCTACTATACTTAGTTGAAAAAGTCAACCTATCAATATCTCCACTTGCTCTCCTAGGTTTATCCTTTAATAAAGTCTGTCTATCCATCTCATTAACTGCTTTCATGGTTTTAATTAAATCCTTCTTGTTGTACCCCCTATCACTCAGTCTGTCCACTAAATTGTTAGCTTGATCCAAGTAAGTCTCTTTGTCACTACAGTTACGCCTAAGGCGCATAAACTGCCCCTTAGGAATTCCTTTCTTTACACAATAGGGGTGACCTGAGTCAGCCCTCAATATGGTATTACCAGAGGTTTTTTTCCTAAAAGTGCTAGTATTTATGCAGCCTTTAATGCTATCCCCTACTAGTGTTAAGTCAAGATAATCTACACTTTCATCAGAGTTATAGTATGTAAATTTTAAATTATTATTATCATTGAGATATTGTATGAATTGTTCTATACTGGTTATATCCTTTTTCCAGACGATCAAAAGATTGTCTATAAATCTTGTATAGAAACAAATCCTAGATAGAAATGGATTATTACTTGTAAACAATTTATTAAGTTCAAAATAACCAAGATAGAGGTTAGCATACGAGGGGGCGAATTTCGCCCCCATCGCTGTGCCCTGATTTTGGACATAATAAGTCCCCTCAAATAAGAAATAATTATGGCTCAAAAGGAACCTCACAATATCAACAATATAATCTATAAAGCCAGATTCAAAATTACTATGAATATGTAGCATTTCCCTAAGGGCCACAAGACCTTCTCTGTGAGGTATACAAGAATATAAAGATACCACATCTACAGTTAAAAAAGTAAGATTATCTGACCAATCAAGATGTTCCAATTCTCTAAGTAAATGTTTGGTATCTCTTAAATATCCTGGCAGATTTTTAACCACTGGTTGTAGGATATTGTCTACCCATTTACCTACATTTTCTACAATAGTACCTATGGTAGAAATTATCAGCCTTCCTGTTGGATTAAGCCTGGACTTATGGATCTTCGGTAAATGTTTAAAAACTGATATCGTTGGACTCTCATTAATAAAGCACTCTGCCTGTGTTTGTGTAAGATAATTTAGGTGAATACCTTCATCTAAAAGCATTCTTAGTTCCCTGTTGAACTTCTCAGTGGGGTTAAATGTAAGTTTACGATATGTTTCCCTGTCAGACAACTGTCTTTCAGCTTCTTGGACATAAGATACTCTATCCTGCACCACAATAGTGCCCCCTTTGTCAGATTTTGATATGACCACATTTTTATTATCTTTAATTTGTTTCAGTGCTGCTCTTTCACAATATGATAAATTATCCCAACTTTTTTTCTTGTTTTCACATTTAACTTTAGTATTATAAAGTTGTGTTAATTCCTCTTCTACTACAGTGTGGAATACTTCTATAAGGTCCCCTCTCGCATGTACCGGATAAAAATGACTAGTATGGCCTATCTTACATTGTGAACTGGGTATACTAAGGTTGTTCTGATTGTATTTTAAACTTTCACTGTCTAGTAGCCTCAAGCTATTAGTGTCACATAATTCTTCAAATGACAAGGTTTCTAGATTTTTAGTAACGTCACTATTGAGCATCTCATTAGAATTAGTATTAGTAAGATTTTCTTCAATAGATTGTGGTTCCTCATTAAAGAAATGTCTCTTCAAGGTAATTTTCCTTACAAATTTATTGAGATCTATTATAGTGTCAAACAAATTCATATTTCTATCCGGTGAGAAGCCCATCCCTTTTGAAAGGGCAGTCTCTTGTACTTTAGTTAGTGGATATGATGATAAGTTGACAACATTAAGTTGCTCTTCTCTTTTGTAGCCCTGGTCAGCCTGCTTGGATATTTTGCTTTTGGCTCCTCCTCTTTCTTCTTTTTTATTATTTTTGGATCTCCGTCTTTTACCTTATCTTCAGTGCTTGATATGTTAGGGGTAATCCCCAAATCAACCAAAGATCTGTGGCCTGCATTATCTTTAGATCTTGCTCCCATATTATCACTCTCATAACTACTGCAGATCGGGATGGAGGACTTAGGGCTATAGGCATATGTGCTCCCCTCAGCACTTGAAAAAGTCACTTTTCTCTGTTCTTCTTTGTTAGATACTTCTCCTTGTGAATCCATTCTCTTTCCTTTATTTTTACTATGTTGATTCTTTTTTTTTATTTTTATTTTTATATTTATTCATGGTATTATGTTGCATCCCAGTATTCCAACTATACACGACATCCAAGTCGTAATCTTTACAGTCTCTTTGGTATTTTCCTTATTTCTTATTTACTATTTCATTGTCAATCCTTTCTGTGGTATCCTTCAATTGTTTCATATAATCCTCAAATCTCTCATCATCCTTGAGGTCATCAATCTGTGTTTGAAGTTCAGCTAGCTCACACAGAATTTGTTCTCTTTCTTGTGTTCTCCTCTTTAATAGTTGTTTCATGAGAATCACAGAACAATTTGTTAGATTTTGGTTCCACTCTATCATGAAGTTCAGCTAGATCTTTGGTCGATTTGGGGATTACCCCTAACATATCAAGCACTGAAGATAAGGTAAAAGACGGAGATCCAAAAAGAATAAAAAAGAAGAAAGAGGAGGAGCCAAAAGCAAAATATCCAAGCAGGCTGACCAGGGCTACAAAAGAGAAGAGCAACTAAATGTTGTCAACTTATCATCATATCCACTAACTAAAGTACAAGAGACTGCCCTTTCAAAAGGGATGGGCTTCTCACCGGATAGAAATATGAATTTGTTTGACACTATAATAGATCTCAATAAATTTGTAAGGAAAATTACCTTGAAGAGACACTTCTTTAATGAGGAACCACAATCTATTGAAGAAAATCTTACTAATACTAATTCTAATGAGATGCTCAATAGTGAAGTTACTAAAAATCTAGAAACCTTGTCATTTGAAGAATTATGTGACACTAATAGCTTGAGGCTACTAGACAGTGAAAGTTTAAGATACAATCAGAGCAACCTTAGTATACCCAGTTCACAATGTAAGATAGGCCATACTAGTCATTTTTATCCGGTACATGCGAGAGGGGACCTTACAGAAGTATTCCACACTGTAGTAGAAGAGGAATTAACACAACTTTATAATACTAAAGTTAAATGTGAAAACAAGAAAAAAAGTTGGGATAATTGATCATATTGTGAAAGAGCAGCACTGAAACAAATTAAAGATAATACAAATGTGGTCATATCAAAATCTGACAAAGGGGGCACTATTGTGGTGCAGGATAGTGTAGCTTATGTCCAAGAAGCTGAAAGACAGTTGTCTGACAGGGAAACATATTGTAAACTTACATTTAACCCCACTGAGAAGTTCAACAGGGAACTAAGAATGCTTTTAGATGAAGGTATTCACCTAAATTATCTTACCCAAACACAGGCAGAGTGCTTTATTAATGAGTCCAACGATATCAGTTTTTAAACATTTACCGAAGATCCATAAGTCCAGGCTTAATCCACCAGGAAGGCCGATAATTTCTACCATAGGTACTATTGGAGAAAATGTAGGTAAATGGGTAGACGATATCCTACAACCAGTGGTTTAAAATCTGCCAGGATATTTAAGAGATACCAAACATTTACTTAGAAAATTGGAACATCTTGATTGGTCAGATAATCTTACTTTTTTAACTGTAGATGTGGTATCTTTATATTCTTGTATACCTCACAGAGAAGTTATTGTGGCCCTTAGGGAAATGCTACATATTCATAGTAATTTTGAATCTGGCTTTATAGATTATATCGTTGATATTGTGAGGTTCCTTTTGAGCCATAATTATTTCTTATTTGAGGGGACTTATTATGTCCAAAATCAGGGCACAGCGATGGGGGCGAAATTCGCCCCCTCGTATGCTAACCTCTATCTTGGTTATTTTGAACTTAATAAATTGTTTACAAGTAAAAATCCATTTCTATCTAGGATTTGTTTCTATACAAGATTTATAGACGATCTTTTGATCGTCTGGAAAAAGGATATAACCAGTATAGAACAATTCATACAATATCTCAATGATAATAATAATTTAAAATTTACATACTATAACTCTGATGAAAGTGTAGATTATCTTGACTTAACACTAGTAGGGGATAGCATTAAAGGCTGCATAAATACTAGGACTTTTAGGAAAAAAAACCTCTGGTAATACCATATTGAGGGCTGACTCAGGTCACCCCTATTGTGTAAAGAAAGGAATTCCTAAGGGGCAGTTTATGCGCCTTAGGCGTAACTGTAATGACAAAGAGACTTACTTGGATCAAGCTAACAATTTAGTGGACAGACTGAGTGATAGGGGGTACAACAAGAAGGATTTAATTAAAACCATGAAAGCAGTTAATGAGATGGATAGACAGACTTTATTAAAGGATAAACCTAGGAGAGCAAGTGGAGATATTGATAGGTTGACTTTTTCAACTAAGTATAGTAGACAGTACCAGGATATATGTAGAAGTGTACAAAGATTTACTCCACTGTTGAAAAATGATCCAAAATTAAAAAAGGAGTCAGATGTGTCTCTAGGAGATCAGAAACTATAGAGAATAGTCTGAAACGGAATTTTGCAGATAAAGTAAAAACTGAAAATAAAATGTGGTTAGGAAAAAGTAATGGTAGTTTCAAATGTGGAGGTATACCTTGTAAATCATGTAGTTATATGAAAAAAAGTGATACCTTCACTTCGACTGTCACTGGAAATATATATAGGGTTAATCACCATATAGATTGTAACTCAAGATTTGTAATATATTTGATTACATGTAAACTGTGTCAAAGTCAATATACAGGAAGAACTACAAGAATGATCAAGGATAGAGTGAGGGAGCACCTGTTGTCCCTGGAAAATTATATACCAAAAACCCCTGTATATAAGCACTTTGCACTACATAGAAGAAATGATAATTATAATAAACAAGAATTGGAATATATCAATACACTTTTCTCCTTCCAAGGTATTGATTTGATACCTAAACAAAATGTTGGGGTAATAGAGTTCAAGTCCTCAATAGGAGCGAAGTCTATTGGATATATACATTGAAAACCGGAAATCCTTTGGGTATAAACATGAATTCAGATGTAAAATTGTATATAGGTAATAAGGATATATTTCCAGTATTAAAAACTATTGGCTATTGAAAATATTAGTATTTAGAATGATTACTTTTAATCTAGGATTAAAACACATTGTGGGTCCTATCTAAATATAATATTCTGAAATCTGAACAGGATGAATTTTGATTTGTAATTTACTATTCAAATACTTATTATATTGTCATCATTATTAATTGTAGGAATGTTTTATATATTAATTGTAACCAATTCATAAATTAGTATATCTAACTGTGGACGTGTAATGAGTTGTAAGAATAACATTTATGTACGGAGCGATATATATATATATATATTTATATTTATATCGTATGAAGTTAGATGTTCCTTTCTGTGTAAGTTCATGTGTTAATTTCAGTGTACTTAGATCGTAACATTGTATTGAATATTTTATGTTATTTTACTTTGTAACATTGTATTTGTATAACCACCTTGAATGTAAGACTTTAGAGGAAGTATTGTACCTTTAAATTTGTACGTGAGGGTTCAGCCTTTTTAAGGGAGGTTCACAACAGCTGTCAATATCCCTGACGAAGTGCCGTTTAGCGGCAGGAAACGCGTCGGATGTGGCTGAGAGGTGTGTGTGGAGTGGTGTTCACCTGTTTGTATATTTGAATAAATCTACTGCAATGATTTAATGCTCTGTCTCATAAAAGACTTTTATTTCTACATACGGTGGATATTTATATATATATATATATATATATATATATATATATACACACACACACACATTTTATATCATTTTTTATTATTGTATTTGTTAAAGGTCACTTGATTATTATTTTGACCTTGGGCGCCCTCTATCAATTTGCATTTTACAGAAGGGTTAGTGCTGCCAACTTCACTCAAATGCAGCCTATGCTTTCAATGGATATTGTGACAGCACTAATTTGTGCTGGTATTGCAAGTTGAAAGTTATAGGTTGCGCACAAGCAAAAGCCAAAACTGCTCTAGGATATACATAAGCAATATAATTTTTATTAGTTTTTAATGTGTTTTAATGCATGTTTTAATGGAGAGACTTGAAACTCCTTTGTTCTTCACATAGAAAAAAATGTTTTTATTTATAAATAGATATTTCTATATTGTCTGTATATACAAAATATATCTATCTATATCTAAAGTCAATCCAAAAGTATTCTCACAATAACCAAAATCTTCACCTGATCAGGGTGCATCATTATAATGGAGAAAGAGTCAGGAGTCCTGGTGTCTTGTTAAATCAAATCCAAAGCTTTATTAGTTAAAACAAATGGCAACAGCACTTGGGTTACAGTTCTCAAAGCTGCAGCACAGGGTAGTGGTCACTACTGCTGACGCATTTCGGCTTTCCCCGCCGTAGTCATACGGAGTAAACAAACTCTGTACATTGCATCATTATAATGCATCATCAAAAAAATATTGCACTCTCTGGATTTAAATATCCCGCCAAAATGTAATGTGACATTTTGAAAGCAACTTTTCTTCCAGGATAACCTTGTACAGTGCTTGATTCATGCGTCCTTAAGTGTAGGGGATAAGAGAAATTTGGCCTTAAAAAAGTACCAAATAAATCTTAAAACATAGACGCTAACAAAAGCTTAAAATAGATTAAAAAAAATAAAAAAATAATAAAGGATAACTTTAGTGAGCTAATGTGTGATAACTTTAGTTAATTAATATAAAAAGTGACCCAAAATGTGTATATAGCCCAACTTAGCTGATAAAGTGATCTAAAAGATTGTGCAAAATCTGCATAAATTTGGTACAATAGACCTTTAGTACAAACAATTTATTACAGAAAATAAAAACATTAAAATATTAAAATATAACTAATAGAAAATGCAATAATACAAAAAGTAACAAATTATAAATTTTGCGTTGATCAGGTGCAATTCATAGTATAGTGTACAATAAAGCGCATTTGTAACAATCAGGAAATAAACTGATACTTTAAAAATAAAAATAAAGAATTGATACTTAATGCTAAATAATAAAACAACAGTTTAAAAACAACGACCGGTGATATCCAGATGGAGACTCAGTGATGTTGGTCGAGAATCCCAACGATGAGTTGTCACATGAAGAGGCTGGAATGATATAATGAACCGGATCAAATGGCTGAAGAGATACCAAATAAAAGGTTTTTTTACTTACACCGGAGTCGGTGTCAGGACGTGTAATTTTCCTCTCTATGGCAGATCGTCTGAACGTAACAGCAAACTCCTTGAGCACGGCGTTCCAATATGGTGATACACTGCAAATTAAATATTCGTCTAAATCACTTTTTTGCCAGTGGATAGCCGAAAGCTGTCTTCTATGGAAGCCTTTAGAGGGACAAAACACTTCAAGGATAAAGAGCAACGCGTTTCAACCCATAGTGGGTCTTTTCAAGCTCTCGATAACCTAAACAATTGACTATTTAAAGCCAGTGCAACAACCTATTTGGCTGAAAAAATATAGATGTGTTTAGTCAACTTAGACTAGAGAAACAGAAAAAACATTAACAGATCACGATGATCATTATAACAGTATCAGTGATATCTAGTGGGCACCCATAATAGGTATTGAAACAATAGAGAATATATTATATTAATGTACAATTTATAAAATATAAAGATATATATTAACGACCTTCTTTAGATCTGTGGTTGAATTTATGCAAATCTGCAACAATCTCCAAAATCAATTCATAAAGAAGAACTCTAAAATTTAATAATTTTATCATTTTAATGTGTATATAAAAAATAAGAATATTTCTATTATTACAAAATTCATATGTGATATATAGATATATGTTGTAAAAAATATAATATATTAATAAATGTATATATAATATAATTCTCCAACAAAAATTGGTAACCACTGCAAAATGGAACAATTTAAGAAGGTTATTTGCATATAAAAGACTAATTATTTAAAAAGCAACCAATATCAAAATCTAGATTTAGACCCTTGGGCTGTAGAGTTTTTAAATCAAAGATCCATTTAGTCTTTCTTTTTAATAATTCACTCTGAACATTCCCACCCCTCCAATTCTTTTTAACCTTTTCAATACCTACAAAGGAGAAGTGGCTTAGGTTACCCTTGTTGCATAGTCCAAAATGTTTCGGGACAGGGAGATCTTTATTTCTTTTATGGTCAAAGTTCTTTATAGACCACATTTGTTCCCTAATGCGAGTACATAGGGGCCTAGTAGTTTCACCTACGTACTGTAGACCACAGCTACATTGTATAATATAAATAACATAACAGTCTGAACATCTAATCAAATCTTTGATTTTATATGTTTTGCCAGTCACATTCGATCTAAACTCTTTCTTTTTGGTGGAATGTTCACAGGATTTGCAAGTTGGACAAGGAAAGAAGCCATTCAACTTATTACCTTCTAGATCTAATTGGTTATCTGGTTTTGTTTTTTTTATTTCAGTGGGCGCCAGAATAGATTTTAGATTAGGTGCTTTTGTATATATCACTTGTGGTTTTGGTGGCAATAGAGGTCCTTATTGTTCATCATTCTTTAGCAATTTCCAATGTTGGTTTAACATTTTTTGTAGTAAATATTTGTTTTGGCTATAATTTGTAATAAATGGAATAAATACCTGATAATACCTGATAATAATAATAATAATAATAATAATAAAGATGGTTCCCTTCTTATCATCAGTATTAGTAGATGTAGTAATAGATTTCTTATCTTTTATAGTCAGCAGAGAGGTTCTATCAACTGATCTCAATTCTTTCAATGTTTTTTCAATATTGGTTTCCTTATAGCCCCTGGCCAGAAATTTTTGTTTCCTATGGTGACAGCTAGTATAATGTATATAGCTATCAGCATCGACTTGTTTGAATAAAGTGGTTAGATAATATTCCAAAAGGACAGTTTTTACGTATTCCAAAAAACTGCACAGATATAAATGATTTTGATACTCAGTCTGCATACTCGCATTAGGGAACATATTTGGTCTATAAAGAAATTTGACCATAAAAGAAATAAAGATCTCCCTGTCCCGAAACATTTTGGACTATGCAACAAGGGTAACCTAAGCCACTTCTCCTTTGTAGGTATTGAAAAGGTTAAAAAGAATTGGAGGGGTTGGAATGTTCAGAGTGAATTATTAAAAAGAGAGACTAAATGGATCTTTGATTTAAAAACGCTACAGTCCAAGGGTCTAAATCTAGATTTTGATATTGGTTGCTTTTTAAATAATTAGTCTTTTGTATGCGAATAACCTTCTTAAATCGTTCCATTTTGCAGTGGTTACCAATTTTTGTTGGAGAATTATATTATATATACATTTATTAATATATTATATTTTTTACAACATATATCTATATATCACATATGAATTTTGTAATAATAGAAATATTCTTATTTTTTATATACACATTAAAATTATAAAATTATTAAATTTTAGAGTTCTTCTTTATGAATTGACCTTGAAGATTGTTGCAGATTTGCATAAATTCAACCACAGATCTAAAGAAGGTCGTTAATATATATCTTTATATTTTTCTTTATATATTTTTTACATTTTTGTGATTTATTTATTTTATTTTGTAAATTGTACATTAATATAATATATTCTCTATTGTTTCAATACCTATTATGGGTGCCCACTAGATATCACTGATACTGTTATAATGATCATCGCGATCTGTTAATGTTTTTTCTGTTTCTCTAATCTAAGTTTACTAAACACGCCTATAATTTTTCAGCCAATTTGGTTGTTGCACTGGCATTAAATAGTCAATTGTTTAGGTTATCGAGAGCTTGAAAAAGACCCACTATGGGTTGAAACGCGTTGCTCTTTATCCTTGAAGTGTTTTGTCCCTCTAAGGCTTCCGTGGAAGACAGCTTTCGGCTATCCACTGGCAAAAAAGTGATTTGGATGAGTATTCCGTTTGCAGTGTATCGCCATATTGGAACACCGTGCTCAAGGAGTTTGCTGTTACTTTCGGAGGATCTGCCATAGAGAGGAAAACTACACGTCCTGACACTGACTCCGGTGTAAGTAAAAGTGAAAACCTTTTATTTGGTATCCCTTCTGCCATTTGATCCGGTTCCTTATATCATTCCAGCCTTCATGTGACAACTCATCGTTGGGATTCTCGACCAACATCACTGAGTCTCCGTCTGGATATCTCCTGTTGATGTTTTTAAACTGTAGTTTTATTATTTAGCATTAAGTATCAAGTCTCTATTTTTATTTTTAAAGTATCAGGTTCTTTCCTGATTGTTACAAATGCGCTTTATTGTATACTATACTATGAATTGCGCCTGATCAACGCAAAAATTATCATTTGTTACTTTTTGTATTATTGCATTGTCTATTAGTTATATTTTAATATTTTAATGTTTTTATCTTCTGTAATAAATTGTTTGCACTAAAGGCCTATTGTACCAAATTTATGCAGATTTTGCACAATCTTTTAGATCACTTTACCAGCTCAGTTGGGCTATATACACATTTTGGGTCACTTTTTATATTAATTCACTAAAGTTATCACACATTAATTCACTAAAGTTATCCTTTATTATTATTTTTTATCTATTTTAAGCTTTTGTTAGCGCCTATGTTTTAAGATTTATTTGGTACTTTTTTAAGGCCACATTTCTCTTACCCCCTACACTTAATCACTAGAGGCTGGGGAGTCCTCTTATATTTTTTTCATAGGCTTAATAATGTTTCACAGCGCAGTAACCAAAATCTTTTTTGCACTTACAGATTCATGCGTCCTTAACAAAGATATATCTAACCGATTCCAGCCTTGCTGAAGCACCCCCAGATCATCACTCATCCTCCACTAAACTTCACAGTGGGTGTGTGACACTGTGGCTTGTAGGCCTCTCTAGGTCTCCATCTAACAGTTAGATGACCAGGTATTGAGCATAACCGAAAATTGGATTCATCAGAGAATATTACCTGGAATCAGGCATTTTTATCTTTATGAAAGACACATGAATCAAGCCATGCCATTTTTTTCCAGCAGGACAATACTTCATGCCACACAGTCAGGTCAATCAAGGTGTGGATGGAAGTCAACCAGATCAAGAACCTGTCACTGCCAGCCCAATCTCCAGACCTTAACCCCATTGAAAATCTCTGGAATGTGATCAAGAGGAAGATGGATGGTCACAAGCCATCAAACAAAGCCAAACTACTCTTATTTTTGTGCCAGGAGTGGCATAAATTCATTCAACAGCAATGTGAAAGACTGATGGAGAGCATGCGAAGACACATGAAAAGGTACAAAAAGAAAAGAGGTGTGTGTATGCGCTAAACAGCTACGGGGGAAAAAAGTTATTTTACAGTGGTAAAGTATTTCTTATAAATAAATGTGTTACGGATGTGTAATACAGAACTAATAGGTTTAGAATCTAAATATTCTTATATAAATATATCATAAAATATGGCTAATCTTCTAAGAATGAATCTAGTAATAAAAAACAGGTGTAGCAAACATAAGATTTATTAATCTCAATTAAAAAGATATTTTAATCTAGATAAAACATACATATAAACATATATGATTGGATGTTACTATGACCGGTCATACGTTAATACAAATCAACAAAAAATATATACAATATAAAATCGTGCTGATAATAGCTATACATTTATAAGTGCAACTAAATCTAGAGAATAATAGAATAGTTGCCACATATATGAATAAATCTACCTTTATAGTACTGACACAAAAGGTTCCAATGTGTTGGTATAAAAAGTTCAGTTTTTGGAATAAGCTTATGTCAAATATATGTCAAAGTTCCGTTATAGGAAAACAACTGGTGTTAAAGTTCCGTTATAGGGAACTAACTGATGCTAGAAACAACAAATGGGGATAATGTTGTTATAGTTCCGTTATAGTTCCGTTCCGGTATTCCAAATGTTCAAACAAGGGGTATAAAAGAAAGTATTTTTCCTAAAAGTTTAAAAGTTACCTCTGACTTCCACGCTGTGGTGCCCTTACACCTCTGTGGTGCCTACCTGCTCTTGTCTCGAGCTGAATCCTCCGTCTGGGTACGGCACAGGTGTCCAAAAGTGGCTTCCAGCAGCTGGTGACGTCAGGAACGTTGGATGCGTGTCAAATGTAGATCCGGTTAAGGATATGAAACTCTGCGCAGAGTACTTTAAAAGTTGACAAAGTAGTTCCCACGAATCCTTTGTAATCCTTGATAATAGTAATTTCTTATCACCTTGTGATTAATAGTCTAGCTCCATCAACGCGTTTCGCCATGTAACATGGCTTTATCAAGATGGTTTAGACTAATTTTGAGATCCTTTATAAATGTATAGTTCATCCGTGATTGGTCCAGGTTTGATTGTTAATTTCTTTAAGGCCATCCCTTACTTAAGGTGGATCTTCTTAAAGGTGGATTTCCTAAGTTCTTATTCTCTATTTTGTGAAGCTATTTTCTCTGTTATTTACACATAAAACAATTGTCTAAAAATAATTCATTTTAATATGAAGCCGTGAAGTCTTATTTTTACTAATCCATTACTTACTCAAATAAATATGTACAATCTATATGATTATTTTCTTTAAAACTTCAGATCAGGCATTGATTTAATATAAACATAGTATTATTTGTCTATCTATGTCTATCATCTAAAGTTCTAAACCCTTATTAGAAATCTTATGAATGTCACATAAAAGGATTTATAATATGTGAATGATGTTAAATCTTCGTTTATGGTTATATTTAAAGAAATGTCCAAATTTGGATTGTTTTAATAACAACTAACCTCTATATTTATATTTATTGGAACATCTATTAAAAACTATCAGTACACACAATAAATGTATGTGAGTTAAAAATTATACAACTATGTTGTTGTTAAACCGTTATTAACTCTATGTGCTAATACTTTCTAGTTGATCTTATGGTACCTAAATGTGAAATTAAGAAGTTTTAAAATTATATCCTTATAAGAAACTAATTATATTTGGATTGTTTTAATACCAACTAACCTCTATATTTATATTTATTGGAAAATCTATTAAAAACTATCAGTACACACAATGAATGTATGTGAGTTAAAAATTATACAACTATGTTGTTGTTAAACCGTTATTAACTCTATGTGCTAATACTTTCTAGTTGATCTTATGGTACCTGAATGTGGAATTAAGAAGTTTTAAAATTATATCCTTATAAGAAACTAATTATATTAGGAAATACATATCTATGATTTGTAAATATGTGTAACTTATTTAATATTTTTATTATATAGATGTATATATTACGTCATATTTGTAGTTATACCTCTGAAGTATAAATGTTCCTATTGTTTTTGCTGAAGTGAAATTGTATTATTCTATTAAAAGACACTGTGTCTATATTGAATAAATAAAAGATAATCAGTTATGACATAGTGGAATGTATAGTAAAACATATATGGAAAGTGTTTCTAATGTACATAATACAATTTCATATAGGTTATTACTAGGTTTGTATCTGTAGGTTGTTACTAGACTTGTATATATATATATATATATATATATATATATATATATATATATATATATGTGGAAATTTACAAGATTAACGGTCTAGGATGAATGGATTTAAATCTAGTTCTGAATTTAATCCTTGTGGAAATAATGTTTTTAATTCAAAAATAAGTTCAGCTTCTTTTCTAAGGAGTAGTTGGTCAAAATTCCCTCCTCTCCAAGGTTTTGCAATTTTACAGATACCCCAGTATTTGAGATCATTGATGTTATTATGGTGTACTGTCCTGAAATGTTCATATAGCCTAGTCTCTTGATCTCCTTTCTTGATAAGATTAAGGTGTTCTCTAATTCTTGTGCGTAAAACTCTGGAGGTCTCTCCTAAATATTGTTTGCCACATGTGCACTGGATTAAATATATGATGCCTTTGTCACTGCATCTAATGGTCTCTTTTATATTGTATTTTTTGCCTGTATTGGAGGATGTGTATTCTTTACATTTACTGCTATGTTGGCAAGCTTTACAGCTATAGCAAGGATAGTATCCCCTTAGTTTTCTTCCCATCAAATCTTTCTCTTTAGTCTTATTGATTTTCTTTTTAAAATCACTGGGTGCAAGGATATTTTTTTTTATTTTTTTTTTTAATAATATTTTTTATTGAGACAAACAAAGCAAAGTAAAATGATACAGCTCCACAAGGGTATGTGCATAGGTATTACAAACATATAAGGATATACAATGAATTTTAGATGTTGGTATGATAGAGATAAGCTTGCGCTTTTCACATACGTAGTTTTTTATTTGCTGAAGAACATGGATGTGGAGTTGCTCAGAGAGGAATATAGGGTCTCTTTTTAGTGTTATATAGGATATGATAAATATGAGTTAACAAAGCTATATCCCTGCTTCGTAGTGGGAAGGGGCAGGAGAACCACTCCTTGTAGACTGAGGTGGGTTTTGAGGAGTAATTTGGTAAGAGTCTACTTGTGGTAAAAAAAAAATATCTTTATCTAATAGCTGGCGGGGATTTTTGAGGTAATCTTGGAGTCTGTGTCAGCAAGGGAATATAGCTTAACAAGAGTATTGTGAGAGGGGGACAGATTACAGCGGACAAGAGCCGCTTAAGTCAAAGAAAAGTGGGTATAGGACCCAGTGTAGAGGGGAGGGGGGGGAACGGAGCTATTCTGGAATTCTCTACATGGAATATAGCTGGTATATATAAAAAAGAAAATATAAAAGTATGAGAATATTAAAAATATTAAAAGGGGGAGTGGGAAGGCTGAGTCTGGTAATTACTCTGGATATATGTTTGGAGTCTAAGGGGCGGGGGAGGGAAACTTGCTGGTGTTTAATTAAATATTCTCCAATCTCTACCATGGGGAATTTGTAAGGACTAGGAAGATAAGGGGCAGTAGGTGCAATCTGCTACAGTAGCATCTCTAGGGTTACAGTTATTACTTAGACCAACATTAATTATGAATAGTTATCACATGCAATACAGTCATTTTATCTAGTCTGAACATAGTAGAGCCAAGCTAGACTCAGAAAACTTTTAAGTTAAACTCCAATCAGCATGAGTGACAGAAGTGATGTCAGCAGACTGACAAGTAGCCAGTCTGCGTGTGAGGGAGCAATTGTCAGTGTCTAGCTTGGCATAACAAAGTGAGAGTTCAAATAAAACAGGTTTGGCTACCTCCTAAATTGTTTGACATTTAGGGTTGCTGTGATATAGGACTAAACAATAGTGTAGACTACCTTCTTATAATCTATAGGTAGCAAGTATGCACTGAAACTTTTTTGAGGAACATAGTTGCATATGATTTAACTGATAGCAGAGGAGCTAGACAAATCCCATTAATGTGGCCTATACATGACTTTCCTATATTAGCTGAAAGCAGAAGGAGGGGGCAATAATGTATAACCCTGAGAGAGCGGCTTCATATTAAGTAAAACAGAACTCTATATCTAAGCTTAACTATGCATCTTAAAGGATAGGAACATATAACATGAGAAACAGTCCTCAATGACCTAACCAAAACCTGGGAGACTATGTAGATAGGCAGTAGCGTTCAGCCCACCCCAGATTTCGGGTGAGCCAAGTAGAATAGCATCAAAATGGAAATGAGATGCCTTGTCAATCCCAAATCCTGCGACTGTGTTACTATGCAGACAACATAGTCCTGGAGGGGACAGTTAAGTGAGCCGTGCTCCATCTCTGGCAAAGTCTGATCTGGTTTAGACGCGTTCTCTCCCCTTCTGCTGAGGATCATCTCAGATAAGGCAGTATACAGGGACCCGGCTTCTGTGCGATTGCGAGAGAATGTCTCGAGTTCTAAGGGTGCCAGGTGTGTCGGTACATACTTAGTCTGCGCGGCAGTCAGATCGGCGTCCCTCGCACACTGACCACCAGCTGACTCTGAGATGGTCACAGAGATCTCCTGCTGCGAGGTCGCCTGTGACTCCTGCGGTAGTTGCTTAGCTAGGTCGAGTAGTGCCAGGAAGCTTTGCCGCAAATCAAAGAAGTGGTCATCCAGATGCGACAACCTCGTTTCCTCCTCTCCGTCAGCGAGCTCCATGTCGTCGGGAGGTCAATCTGCCGAGAGATGTTGAGAACTCTGTCGCCCTCCGCCTTTCCCTGAAACAGTGTGAACCAGACACCAGCGGGAAAGGGAAACAGGGGGGTGGGGGTTCAGCCGCTCCTAACTTGAAGCCCAAAGTGCGCTGTTTAATTGAGGCCGTATTAATAAAACGGGAATGCAGTAGAAGCTTGAGTATAAGTCCAAGAATAGTTTCAGAATCTTGTTAGTCCACTACTCACTACTGAACAGTGATACACAGCATTCCGTTTTAGTGAGGGAGTAGAGAAGGCCTAAAATGGCGGATCAGCTTCACAATGGTTAAGAGCTGCGTCATACCGGAGCATAATGTCAGAGCTTCCTTATTTTAGTCTCACGCAAGCTGGCTTATGTTCCACCTGATAATATGTCAGAATAAGGTATAAGTTGAGTATAGTCCTTAGGAGAAAGAGACTTTTAATGAGTTAATATAGGATTCTTTTGGAGAGCTCAGTGTAGAGACATCTCCTCTTGGCAGTTAGCTCCGCCCCCGGATATTTTTAATGTTAGTTGCTTTCCTGTAAATAATTTTAGGGTAATCAGAAATGTTGTTTCCCAAAATTGGATCAGATTTTATCAGATGCCAATGTTTGTTCAAAATTTTGGTTAGATGTTTATGGTGGTAGTTATAATTAGTAATTAAGGGTACTGTAAGGGTTTTGGCTTTTGCTTTTTTAGAGAGTATGTTTTGTCTATCTATATTCCTGACTTTAATTATATCATTTTTCAGAATATCATGATCGTAACCTTTTTCTAAGAATCTCTCCTCTAAGATCTTAACCTGTGTATCATAATCAGAAAGTTTGGAACAATTATGTCTGATCCTAAGGAATTGACCCTTAGGGATGTTGTCTATCCACCTTTTCAAGTGACAACTATGTGTAGGGATATAATTATTCGCATCAGTTGTTTTGAAATGATTTTTAGTTGTTAATTCTCCCTGTTCTAAAAAAATGTCCAAATCTAAAAACGTTATTTGCTGTCTACTTATCGTATAAGTGAATTTCAAGTTTAGATCATTATGGTTCATATCCTCAAAGAAGGTCAACAAGCTTTCCTCACTCCCCTTCCAAACTATTAGTATATCATCAATATATCATTTGAACAGCACTAGGTTTGCTCCCAGCTCATGCTCTTGGGTAAATTGGTGTTCCCATTTACCCATAAATAAGTTAGCATAGCTGGGAGCAAACCTTGTGCCCATAGCTGTACCCTGTATCTGGAGGTATATATCATCATTAAAAGAGAAAACGTTGTTTTCCAGTATAAATTCAATACAGTTCAATATGAATTGCTTGTGTTTCAGTTGCACGCTGTTCTCACTTTTTAGGAACCAATCTATAGCTGCAATGCCCTTATCGTGTTTTATACTGGTGTACAGTGAACTTACGTCACTGGTTGCCAAGATGTAGTCGTCTTGCCAACTCAGATTTTGTAGTAGATTTAAGACGTCTGTAGTGTCTTTGAGATACGACGGCAATTTTTGGACATAACTTTGAAGTTGAGTATCTACATATAGAGAGAGGTTGGAACAGATGGATGAAATGCCAGAAATTATGGGGCGTCCAGGTGGATTGGCTAGATCTTTATGAATCTTGGGTAAGAAGTAGAACATGGCCATTTTAGGATATTTTTGATATTTTTGATACTTTGATTACTAGATTCATTCTTAGAAGATTAGCCATATTTTATGATATATTTATATAAGAATATTTAGATTCTAAACCTATTAGTTCTGTATTACACATCCGTAACACATTTATTTATAAGAAATACTTTACCACTGTAAAATAACTTTTTTTCCCCATAGCTGTTTAGCGCATACACACACCTCTTTTCTTTTTGTACCTATTCTTTGATTATCTGCTTTATGGGAGCAGATTAGTGTGTAGTGCAGGGGCAGATTTGCGCACCTTATACCCACCATTTTTTCTTTGAAGACACATGAAAACTCTGATTGAAAATCAAGGTTATTCCACCAAATATTGATTTCTGAACTCTTGCTAATTTAAAACATTACACCTAGATTACGAGTTTTGCATTAGAGGCTGTGCGGTGCTAACGAGCAGTTTATGCTCACCTCTCACTTACAGACAGCACTGGTATTATGGGTTTTTACAAACCAGACAAAAAGTGAGCGTTGAGCAAAATTTTGCTCATTACCGCACTCCAATACCAGCGCTGCTTACGTTAGCGTTCAGCTGGTGTAACGTGCTCGTGTACAATTTCTCCATAGGAATTAACGGGGAGAGCTGGCTGAAAAAAAGTCTAACACCTGCAAAAAAGCAGCGTAAAACTCCTTAACATTTTATGTCTACACCTAACACCCTAACATGAACCCCCGAGTCTAAAAACCCCTAATATTACACTTATTAACCCCTAATCTGCCGTTCTCGACATCTCCGACACCTACATTATAATTTTTAACCCCTAATCTGCCGCTCTGGACACCGCCGACACCTACATTATACTTATGAACCCCTAATCTGCTGCCCCCAACATCGCAGACACCTGCATTATATTTATTAACCCCTAATCTGTCGCCCCCAACGTCACCGCCACTATAATAAAGTTATTAACACTTAAACCTAAGTCTAACCCTAAACCTAACACCCCCTAACTTAAATATAATTAAAAGAAATCAAAATAAAAATTACTATCATTAACTAAATTATTCCTATTTAAAACTAAATACTTACCTATAAAATAAACCCTAAGCTAGCTACAATATAACTAATAGTTACATTGTAGCTAGCTTAGGGTTTATTTTTATTTTACAGGCAAGTTTGTATTTATTTTAACTAGGTAGAATAGTTATTAAATAGTTATTAACTATTTAATAAACTACCTAGCTAAAATAAAAACAAAATGAACCTGTAAAATAAAACCTAACCTAAGTTACAATTACACCTAACACTACACTATAATTAAATTATTTCCATAAATTAAATACAATTAAATTAAATTATCTAAAGTACAAAAAACCCCCACTAAATTACAGAAAATAATTAACAAATTACAATATTTTTAAACTAAATACACTTAATCTAATCCCCCTAACAAAATAAAAAAGCCCCTCCAAAATAAAAATAGCCCTTCCCTACACTAAATTACAAATAGCCCTTAAAAGAGCCTTTTGCGGGGCATTGCCCCAAAGTAATCAGCTCTTTTACCTGTAAAAAAAATTACAAATCCCCCCCAACATTAAAACCCACCACCCACACAACCAACCCTACTCTAAAACCCACCCAATACCCCCTAAAAAAAAACCTAACACTAACCCCTTGAAGATCACCTTACCAGGAGAAGTCTTCATCCAACCGGGCCGAAGTCCTCAACGAAACCAGGAGAAGTCTTTATCCAAGCCGGGCGAAGTGGTCCTCCAGATGGGCAGAAGTCTTCATCCAGACGGCATCTTCTATCTTCATTCATCCGGCGCGGAGCGGGTCCATCTTCAAGACATCCGACGCGGAGCATCCTCTTCATCCGACGGCTCTTCTGGAATGAAGGTTCCTTTAAATGACGTCATCCAAGATGGCGTCCCTTCAACTCCGATTGGCTGATAGAATTCTATCAGCCAATCGGAATTAAGGTAGAAAAAATCCTATTGGCTGATGTAATCAGCCAAAAGGATTGAGCTAGCATTCTATTGGCTGTTCCAATCGGAATTGAAGGGACGCCATCTTGGATGACGTCATTTAAAGGAACCTTCATTCCAGAAGAGCCGTCGGATGAAGAGGATGCTCTGCGTCGGATGTCTTGAAGATGGACCCACTCCGCGTCAGATGGATGAAGATAGACTTCTCCCGATAAGGTGATCTTCAAGGGGTTAGTGTTAGGTTTTTTTAAGGGGGTATTGGGTGGGTTTTAGAGTAGGGTTGGTTGTGTGGGTGGTGGGTTTTAATGTTGGGGGGGGTTTGTAATTTTTTTTTACAGGTAAAAGAGCTGATTACTTTTGGGCAATGCCCCGCAAAAGGCCCTTTTAAGGGCTATTTGTAATTTAGTGTAGGGTAGGTTTTTTTTATTTTGGGTGGGCTTTTTTATTTTGTTAGGTCGATTAGATTAGGTGTAATTAGTTTAAAAATCTTGTAATTTGTTTATTATTTTCTGTAATTTAGTGTTTGTTTTTTTGTACTTTAGCTAATTTTATTTAATTGTATTTAATTCAGGTAAGTCATTTAATTATTGTGTAGTGTTAGGTGTTATTGTAACTTAGGTTAGGTTTTATTTTACAGGTACTTTTGTATTTATTTTAGCTAGGTAGTTAGTAAATAGTTAATAACTATTTAATAACTATTCTGCCTAATTAAAATAAATACAAACTTGCCTGTAAAATAAAAATAAACACTAAGATAGCTACAATGTAACTATTAGTTATATTGTAGCTATCTAAGGGTTTATTTTATAGGTAAGTATTTAGTTTTAAATAGGAATAATTTAGTTAATTATAGTAATTTTTATTTAGATTTATTTAAATTATATTTAAGTTAGGGGGGGTTAGGTTTAGGGTTAGACTTAAATTTAGGGGTTAATAACTTTAGTATAGTGGCGGCGACGTTGGGGCGGCAGATTAGGGGTTAATAAATGTAGGTAGATGACTGCGATGTTAGGGACGGCAGATTAGGGGTTAATAATATTTAAGTAATGTTTGCGAGGCGGGAGTGTGGCAGTTTAGGGGATAATATATATATTATAGTGGCGGTGATGTCCGGTTTGGCAGATTAGGGGTTAAAAAAATTTTTTTAGTGTTTGCGATGCAGGAGGGCCTCGGTTTAGGGGTTAATAGGTAGTTTATGGGTGTTAGTGTACTTTTTAGCACTTTATTTAAGAGTTTTATGCTACGGCGTTGTACAGGGAGTGCAGAATTATTAGGCAAGTTGTATTTTTGAGGATTAATTTTATTATTGAACAACAACCATGTTCTCAATGAACCCAAAAAACTCATTAATATCAAAGCTGAATAGTTTTGGAAGTAGTTTTTAGTTTGTTTTTAGTTATAGCTATTTTAGGGGGATATCTGTGTATGCAGGTGACTATTACTGTGCATAATTATTAGGCAACTTAACAAAAAACAAATATATACCCATTTCAATAATTTATTTTTACCAGTGACCAATATAACATCTCAACATTCACAAATATACATTTCTGACATTCAAAAACAAAACAAAAACAAATCAGTGACCAATATAGCCACCTTTCTTTGCAAGGACACTCAAAAGCCTGCCATCCATGGATTCTGTCAGTATTTTGATCTGTTCACCATCAACATTGCGTGCAGCAGCAACCACAGCCTCCCAGACACTGTTCAGAGAGGTGTACTGTTTTCCCTCCTTGTAAATCTCACATTTGATGATGGACCACAGGTTCTCAATGGGGTTCAGATCAGGTGAACAAGGAGGCCATGTCATTAGATTTTCTTCTTTTATACCCTTTCTTGCCAGCCACGCTGTGGAGTACTTGGACGCGTGTGATGGAGCATTGTCCTGCATGAAAATCATGTTTTTCTTGAAGGATGCAGACTTCTTCCTGTACCACTGCTTGAAGAAGGTGTCTTCCAGAAACTGGCAGTAGGACTGGGAGTTGAGCTTGACTCCATCCTCAACCCAAAAAGGCCCCACAAGCTCATCTTTGATGATACCAGCCCAAACCAGTACTCCACCTCCACCTTGCTGGCGTCTGAGTTGGACTGGAGCTCTCTGCCCTTTACCAATCCAGCCACGGGCCCATCCATCTAGCCCATCAAGACTCACTCTCATTTCATCAGTCCATAAAACCTTAGAAAAATCAGTCTTGAGATATTTCTTGGCCCAGTCTTGACGTTTCAGCTTGTGTGTCTTGTTCAGTGGTGGTCGTCTTTCAGCCTTTCTTACCTTGGCCATGTCTCTGAGTATTGCACACCTTGTGCTTTTGGGCACTCCAGTGATGTTGCAGCTCTGAAATATGGCCAAACTGGTGGCAAGTGGCATTTTGGCAGCTGCACGCTTGACTTTTCTCAGTTCATGGGCAGTTATTTTGCGCCTTGGTTTTTCCACGCGCTTCTTGCGACCCTGTTGACTATTTTGAATGAAACGCTTGATTGTTCGATGATCACGCTTCAGAAGCTTTGTAATTTTAAGAGTGCTGCATCCCTCTGCAAGATATCTCACTATTTTTGACTTTTCTGAGCCTGTCAAGTCCTTCTTTTGACCTATTTTGCCAAAGGAAAGGAAGTTGCCTAATAATTATGCACACCTGATATAGGATGTTGATGTCATTAGACCACACCCCTTCTCATTACAGAGATGCACATCACCTAATATGCTTAATTGGTAGTAGGCTTTCGAGCCTATACAGCTTGGAGTAAGACAACATGCATAAAGAGGATGATGTGGTAAAAATACTCATTTGCCTAATAATTCTGCACTCCCTGTAGTGTAAAACTCTTAACTACTGACTTTAAAATGCGGTACCAGTCTTGACAGGAGAGGGTGTACCACTCACTTTTTGGCAGACAAGTAATACCGGCGCTATGCAAGTCCCATTTAAAAAAGAGGATAGTCAATTTACGTAATTGTATTTGCGGT
This sequence comes from Bombina bombina, assembly GCF_027579735.1. Classification (NCBI taxonomy): domain Eukaryota; kingdom Metazoa; phylum Chordata; class Amphibia; order Anura; family Bombinatoridae; genus Bombina; species Bombina bombina. The sequence goes on from NC_069499.1 coordinate 665,172,482, forward strand.
ATTTCCAAGTCTGGCCAAAAACGTGAGCGGTGAGCCTGTACCTTCAAGACTCGTAATACCAGCGGGCGTTAAAAGCAGCGCTAGGACCTCTTAACGCTGCTTTTTTAACCAAACACACAACTCGTAATCTAGCCGTTAGTATTGTGTTGTTGAAAAATTAATATAACCTTGTTTTCTTTGCATTATTCAAGGTCTAAAAACACTGCATTATTTGTTATTTTGACCATTTGTCATTTTCTACAAAAATAAAAATGCTCTAAATAACAATATTTTTATTTGGAATTTGGGAGAAATGTTGTCAGTAGTTTATAGAATAAAACCAAAATGTTCATTTTACTCAAATACATACCACTAAATAGTAAAACCAGATGAACTGATAATTTTGCAGTGGTCTCTTAATTTTTTCTATATATATATATATATATATATATATATATATATATATATATATATTTAAAAACAAATATATTTTCCTCTTCTCACTTCGGGTTTAGCACAGTTGGTCTAACACAGTATCAAGTTACGGTTATAGAAGTTCATAATGAGAAGTTAGCTCAGTTGCGGTATCCGAAGTCCTGAAGTTAGTGCGCATCGATCTTTCACTTGCACGCTTTTTACTCTACAATTGTAAAACACGTGCTAACCTGGCCACAATGGATTTTTACTTTGAGCTCAGTGAGTGTGTGATCGAAAAAGTAATTTAGCACACCACTTTTTTTTTTCCATTTATTTTTCCCCCTCTTGTGGGATGTCATTAAATCATGGTGATTGGTCTCATACTAGTGCTAAAAGAGTGCTTGATTTCTTTTGATATTTAACTATACATTGTAAAATGTCATAACAGAAAGCATCAGACACACATCTGCAATCCCCCTTTGTTGCTGCAGAAAAGGAAGTAGCTGTTGATTAGAACATACCTGCATATGTCTGCTCCATCCTAATTGGCTCACCACTAGTATATTTATCTGGAATGGCACTGAAATGCAACTTTGACTGGGTGTATAACCACCGTATAGGGCTAAATACATAGTAAAAAAGGGATTGAATCTGAAATTAAAAATAATTAACCAAATAGAGCATTAGAATATCAATTTGATATATTTTAGATATGGTTCATTAATTTAATATTAATGTAGTGATATATTTCTATATAATAAATAACACATAGTCATTAGAGCAAAGTCGAAACACAATGTATGATGTTAGAAAGCATGGGTTGTTGAATAACATTAAAGGGACATAAAATCCAAAATGTTTCTTTCATGATGCAGACGTAACATGCAGTTTTAAATAACTTTCCAATGTTTTTCTATTATATAATTTACTTTGTTTTATTTGGTATCCTTTATTGAAATGTATACCTACAAATGTACAGGGGAAGCAATGCACTACTGGCAGGTAACTGCTGATTGGGGGCTGCACATACAGTTTACGCCTCTTGTCACTAGCTCACCAGATATGTTATGTAAGCTCCCAGTAATGCATTGCTGCTCCCTCAATAAAAGATACCAAGAGAATTAAGCAAATGTCATAATAGAAGTAAATTTGAAAGTTGTTTAAAATTATGTGCTTTTTTTTTTTCTTCTTCATCTCTTATTCATGTCTTAGAGAAACATGACGCATAAACTAGATAATCTTAAAATTGTATCTTGGAACGTAGGGGGAATTTCTTCCCCCATTAAACGGAAGGCAATTTTGACACATTTACGGAAAGCCCATGCTGACATTGGTCTTATACAGGAAACTCACTTAAATTTAGAGGAATCACTAAAATTAAAATCATCCTGGGTAAAAGAAGTTCTTGTGGCTCCGAGTTCGGGAAAGAAAAGGGGGGTTGCGATACTTATAGGTAAAAGAGTCCAAGTGGAGATTTTACACTCTGAGGCCGACCCCGGGGGGAGGTATGTCGTGGTTAAACTGAAAGTAGGTCAGGCAAAGTATACAATCTGTAACGTTTATGGCCCGAATAAAACTGATCCTGAGTTTTGGGATCTACTACAAGCCAAGCTCCTTCTTAGCAGCGAAGGCCACCTAATTCTGGGGGGGGGGGGGGGCTTCAATATGGCCCCACAATGTCCTATAGACAGACTTAGAAGAGACACTAAGCTTTTGAAACAAAAGAAAGATAGCCTTGATTTTAAAGGAATTAATAAAATTAAACAGATCCTTTCTTTACGAGACATCTGGAGATCTCAGAATCCTGATACCCAGGATTTCACATGTCTATCTAAGGCTCATAAAACTCTATCTAGGATTGACTTGTTTTTAATCGACAATCGTCTAAGTTCCGCAAAGGTAAAATCAGAGATAATGCCAATTTTTCTGTCAGATCACGGGCCTATTTCCCTCGAACTTAAGTTTGCTCAACCGAAACTAAAGACCTTGCGATTTTTTTTCCCTATTATTTTTTCACTGATTTGAAGTTTAAGGAGTGGCTTAGGAAGAAATTTAAGGAATATGCTCAATTTAACAATAACTATGTGGAACGTACAGATATCTTCTGGGAAACTACTAAAGCAGTCCTCAGAGGGGAAATTACTGCATATTCTGCTATTCAAAATAAGAGAAGGAAGGCAAGAGAGAATGAAGTCTGTAACTCAGTGATCAATTCCTATAATCTTTATTTACTTGAAAGAATTCCCCTAAATTGGGCAAGATATATATACGTGCCAAAGCCGCAAGAGATACTTTCTACTTAACTCAGGAAACTCACAACGAGCTTAGATTGCAAGCCAAATTACATAGATTCGGCAATGTCTGGTAAAATGTTAGCCAAATTAATCAAGAACGAGAACAAAAAATCTAATATTGACAAAATCCAGCATAATGGGAAATATCTATCTAAGCCTGAAGAAATTTCAAGTACGTTCCATCAATATTTTCAACAACTTTACACTAGCAAGGAGTTTGACATAGAGAAGGCGACTGAATTTTGCAGTAAAATCACAATTCCTATGGCTACTTCTGAAGCAATTGACAGACTTAACTCTCCTATTACAAAGGAAGAAAATTAAAAAGCAATCACCGAACACTCTCTTAACAAGGCGGATGGGCCGGATGGATTGCCCAATGAGTTCTACAAAATTTTATCATCAGAGATAGTCCCTTACTTGGGCAATTTGTATAATGATATCTTTATTAATAATAAACAGGCTACATCTTCTTTTTCATCTTCATTTACTACTTTGATTTTAAAAGAGGGGAAGGACCCTACACGCAAAGAGTCTTACAGACCAATTGCATTGTTAAATTCGGACTACAAAATCCTTTCATCTATCTTAGCAACTAGGCTTCAGTCTATCTTATCCAAAGTAATCCACCTGGACCAAGCTGGCTTTCTTAATAATCCCAACTCTTCAGCAAAAATTAGGGAATTACTTGTTACTATGGAATATATCCAGGGAGTGTCTCAACAGGGGGCGGGGAGGGAGGACTTCCCGGACCTGGCCATTTTGTCAATTGATGCAGAAAAGGCCTTTGACTTAGTAACTCATAAGCATATGATCTTCTCCTTAACAAAGTTTGGGATTGAGGGCAATCTCCCTAAGTTTGTGGAGAATTTATATAACCAATCTTTTACAAGCTTGATTATTAATGATGACATCTCCTCCCCAATTGCATTGAATAGGGGCACTCGCCAGGGTTGTCCTCTTTCCCCGCTCCTTTTCGATGTAGCCATAGAACCTTTGGCAATTATGATTAGGAGCTCTCTGGAGGGTATAAAAATCCGAAATTATGAAATGAAAATCGGACTATACGCAGACGATTTACTTGTCTACCTCTCCAACACGGCGCAAAATATCCCAAAGCTCTTGCAGATCACTGATCATTTTGGCGCATTTTCAGGGTATAAAGTAAATGCCACAAAATCTGAACTAATCTGGCTTAGAAAAAACACTAGCAGTAATTTAGATTTACCTTTCAGAGTGGTAACGGAATCAATGAAATACTTAGGAATCAATATACCAATCAATTTAAGGGATTTATATAAAGTAAATATAACCCCAATGTTAGTATATGTTAAAGAAAGGCTCAAGGCTTGGCAAAACCTACCACTTTCAATATCAGGTCGGTCAGCTTTACTCAAAATGGTACTCCTTCCAAAGCTGCTTTACATCCTACAGAACGTCCCAGTAATCCTATTCGAAAAAGATGTACGGTCAATGAACTCATCAATTGGGCAACTTATCTGGCAGGGGAAAAGATCTAAGATAGCCCTTTCAAAACTGGCAGTCCCAAGAGAGTTGGGAGGATTGGCATTGCCAAATTTAAGATCCTATAATTATAGTTTCCTAGCCTGCATAGTAGCGGACTGGATTTCAGAACTATGTTCTAAACAATGAACTCGAACTAAACATATGTGAACCGTATTCACCAATAGCTCTGGCGCACTTGGAACCTAGAGATCTCCCAATAAGCATTAAAGAACTTAAATTTATTTTGAATCCGCTTAAAGCATGGTTCAAACTAACCAAATCTTTGTCAATAAGCTCTATAGCATCAAAATACCTTCCTTTGACTAGAAACCCGAATTTTCAACCAGGCCTGGATTCATTGGTCTTCAATAGATGGCACAATAATGGTTTGGATAGGGTTATTTACTTAGTTGACCAGGATAGAAAGTGTGTCAAATCCTTTGAAGATCTGAGGAGTGAATTCAATTTGCCAAACAAAGATTTTTATGCGTATCTGTAGATAAGGCACTATGTTGTAGATCTTGCCCATAAGGTTGGTTGGAGCTGGACCTTGGGCAAATTAGAAAATTGGTTAATAATAACTAAAAATTGCTCCATGTCCATTGCTCCCTGCTAATATATGTTGGGCCTTAGCAGAGGCTCCCCTATTATGGAGAATCTGGCCCTGACTTGGAATACCCTAATTCCACATAGTAACATTGAACTAAAAACTATTCAATTTTCTTTGAACAAAGTAATAAAAACGACCCTTTCTTCCAATTGGCGAGATGCTCTTTTTGCACAGGGCATACTTTACCCCGGAAAGGGGCCTCAGAGTTCAAAATCAGGAATTTAATAAATGCCCCAAATGTTCTTATTTAGCTGCTGATCTAATTCATATGTTCTGGCATTGCCCTATATTGAGAAACTTATGGACCAAGCTAGAACACTGGCTTAAGAATAAACTTAAAATTGAACTAATAGCTTTTTCATTGTTCCAGATCATACTTTGTCTAAAATCTGAAGATGGATGCCAGCCTAATGAGAAACTAGTTAACTTGTCTATTCTGGCTACTAGGTACTTGATATGCAAAAAATGGAAATTGAGATCAATACCAACCATCTCCGAAATTAGGAATCACTTAAAGAAACAAACGCCTAGATTTAGAGTTTTGTCGGTAACGACCCGCGTAGCTAACGCATGCTTTTTTTCCCCCGCACCTTTTAAATACCGCTGGTATTTAGAGTTCACAGAATGGCTGCGTTAGGCTCCAAAAAGGGAGCGTACAGGCATATTTACCGCCACTGCAACTCTCAATACCAGCGGTGCTTACGGACGCGGCCAGCTTAAAAAACGTGCTCGTGCACGATTCCCCCATAGGAAACAATGGGGCAGAAAAAAACTTAACACCTGCAAAAAAGCAGCGTTAAGATCCTAACGCAGCCCCATTGTTTCCTATGGGGAAACACTTCCTAAGTCTGCACCTAACACCCTAACATGTACTCCGAGTCTAAATACCCCTAACCTTATACTTATTAACCCCTAATCTGCCTAATCTGCCGCCCCCGCTATCGCTGACACCTGCATATTTTTTTTAACCCCTAATCTGCCGCTCCGTACACCGCCGCAACCTACGTTATCCCTATGTACCCCTAATCTGCTGCCCCTAACACCGCCGACTCCTATATTATATTTATTAACCCCTAATCTGCTGCCCCCAACGTCGCCTCCACCTACCTACAATAATTAACCCCTAATCTGCCGACCGGACCTCACCGCTACTATAATAAATGTATAAACCCCTAATCCGCCTCACTAACCCTATAATAAATAGTATGAACCCCTAATCTGCCCTCCCTAACATCGCTGACACCTAACTTCAAGTATTAACCCCTAATCTGCCGACCGGACCTCACCGCTACTCTAATAAATTTATTAACCCCTAAAGCTAAGTCTAACCCTAACACTAACACCCCCCTAAATTAAATATAATTTAAATCTAACGAAATAAATTAACTCTTATTAAATAAATTATTCCTATTTAAAGCTAAATACTTACCTGTAAAATAAACCCTAATATAGCTACAATATAAATTATAATTATATTGTAGCTATTTTAGGATTTATATTTATTTTACAGGCAACTTTGTATTTATTTTAACCAGGTACAATAGCTATTAAATAGTTAAGAACTATTTAATAGCTACCTAGTTAAAATAATTACAAAATTACCTGTAAAATAAATCCTAACCTAAGTTACAATTAAACCTAACACTACACTAGCAATAAATTAATTAAATAAAATACCTACAATTATCTACAATTAAACCTAACACTCCACTATTAATAAATAAATTAAATAAAATACCTACAAATAAATACAATTAAATAAACTAACTAAAGTACAAAAAATAAAAAAGCTAAGTTACAAAAAATAAAAAATTAATTACAAACATAATAAAAATATTACAACAATTTTAAGCTAATTACACCTACTCTAAGCCCCCTAATAAAATAACAAAGCCCCCCAAAATAAAAAAATGCCCTACCCTATTCTAAAATTAAAATAGAAAAGCTCTTTTACCTTACCAGCCCTTTAATGGGCCTTTTGCAGGGCATACCCCAAAGAATTCAGCTCTTTTGCCTGTAAAAAAACAACATACAATACCCCCCCTAACATTACAACCCACCACCCACATACCCCTAATTTAACCCAAACCCCCCTTAAATAAACCTAACACTAAGCCCCTGAAGATCTTCCTACCTTGTCTTCACCATGCCAGGTATCACAGATCGCTCCAGGCTCCGAAGTCTTCATCCAAGCCCAAGCGGGGGCTGGAGATCCATCATCTGGCTGAAGTCTTCTATCAAGCGGCGGCTGAAGAGGTCCAGAAGAGGCTCCAAAGTCTTCCTCCTATCCGGGCAGAAGAGTAGATCCGGACCGGCAACCATCTTCTTCCAAGCGGTGACAAGCGGCTCCATCTTGAAGACCTCCGGCGCGGATCCATCCTCTTCTTCCGACGTCCTAAGTCCGAATGAAGGTTCCTTTAAATGACGTCATCCAAGATGGCATCCCTCGAATTCCGAATGGCTGATAGGATTCTATCAGCCAATCGGAATTAAGGTAGGGAAAATCTGATTGGCTGATTGAATCAGCCAATCAGATTGAGATCTCATTCTATTGGCTGTTCCGATCAGCCAATCAGATTTTTCCTACCTTAATTCCGATTGGCTGATAGAATCCTATCAGCCAATCGGAATTTGAGGGACGCCATCTTGGATGACGTCATTTAAAGGAACCTTCATTCGGACTTAGGACGTCGCAAGAAGAGGATGGATCCGAGCCGGAGGTCTTCAAGATGGAGCCGCTTGTCATCGCTTGGAAGAAGATGGTTGCCGGTCCGGATCTACTCTTCTGCCCGGATAGGAGGAAGACTTTGGAGCCTCTTCTGGACCTCTTCAGCCGCCGCTTGATAGAAGACTTCAGCCGGATGATGGATCTCCAGCCCCCGCTTGGGCTTGGATAAAGACTTCGGAGCCTGGAGCAATCGGTGATACCTGGCATGGTGAAGACAAGGTAGGAAGATCTTCAGGGGCTTAGTGTTAGGTTTATTTAAGGGGGGTTTGGGTTAGATTATTGGTATGTGGGTGGTGGGTTGTAATGTTGGGGGGGGTATTGTATGTTTTTTTTTACAGGCAAAAGAGCTGAATTCTTTGGGGTATGCTCCGCAAAAGGCCCTTTTAAGGGTTGGTAAGGTAAAAGAGCTTTTCTATTTTAATTTTAGAATAGGTTTATTTTTTGTAACTTAGCTTTTTTTATTTTTTGTACTTTAGTTAGTTTATTTAATTGTATTTATTTGTAGGTATTTTATTTAATTAATGTATTGATAGTGTAGTGTTAGGTTTAATTGTAGATAATTGTAGGTATTTTATTTAATTAATTTATTGCTAGTGTAGTGTTAGATTTAATTGTAACAGGTTAGGATTTATTTTACAGGTAATTTTGTAATTATTTTAACTAGGTAGCTATTAAATAGTTCTTAACTATTTAATAGCTATTGTACCTGGTTAAAATAAATACAAAGTTGCCTGTAAAATAAATATAAACCCTAAAATAGCTACAATATAATTATAATTTATATTGTAGCTATATTAAGGTTTATTTTACAGGTAAGTATTTAGCTTTAAATAGGAATACTTTATTTAATAAGAGTTAATTTATTTCGTTAGATTTAAATTATATTTAACTTAGGGGGGTGTTAGGGTTAGACTTAGCTTTAGGGGTTAATAAATTTATTAGAGTAGCGGTGAGGTCCGGTAGGCAGATTAGGTGTTAATACTTGAAGTTAGGTGTTGGCGATGTTAGGGAGGGCAGATTAGGGGTTAATACTATTTATTATAGGGTTATTGAGGTGGGAGTGAGGCGGATTAGGGGTTAATACATTTATTATAGTGGCGGTGAGGTCCGGTCGGCAGATTAGGGGTTAATAATTGTAGGTAGGTGGAGGCGAAGTTGGGGGCGGCAGATTAGGGGTTAATAAATATAATATAGGGGTCGGCGGTGTTAGGGGCAGCAGATTAGGGGTACATAGGGATAATGTAAGTGGCGGCGGTGTGGGGGGCCTCGGTTTAGGGGTACATGGGTAGTTTATGGGTGTTAGTTTACTTTAGAGCACAGTAGTTAAGAGCTTTATAAACCGGCGTTAGCCCATAAAGCTCTTAACTACTGACTTTTTTCTGCGGCTGGAGTTTTGTCGTTAGATTTCTAACTCTCACTCCAGCCACGACTCTAAATACCGGCGTTAGAAAGATCCCACTGAAAAGATAGGATACGCAATTGACGTAAGGGGATCTGCGGTATGGAAAAATCGCGGCTGCAAAGTGAGCATTAGACCCTTACATACACGACTCTAAATACCAGCGGTAGCCCAAAACCAGCGTTAGGAGCCTCTAACACTGATTTTGACGGCTAAGGCCAAACTGTAAATCTAGGCCAATGCGTTTTAGAACAAAAAATACCAACATAGATAATGAACTTGATGTAAGGAAATTCTTTGATAAATGGGCACCGTTCATTAAGATTTTCCCTGAGAGAGAAATTGATTATTTGATCTCTCTATTTAAGAACTCGGAGATAGTCCTATTGGGCATATGGTGATCCAGTGAGGGTTAGAGAGAATCGGGATCTCCCCCTCCCCAGATAGTTCAGTTCAACCCACTGTGTATATGACTTGTAATATACATTTCATGTTTGTCTGATATTGTTTTCTTTTTGTTTTTTTTAACATGTCTGATAACTGAAATATTTCATTCTCCCTGTTATTATGGATCTTGTATTCATTGCTGGATATAAAAAAATAATAATAATAATAAAAAAATGATATGCTCTATCCGATTCATGAAATAAAAATGTGGGGTTTCATGTCCCTTTAAGTACTGACCCATATAAAATCACCATATTTTGATTTAGTTTAGTTAAGAAACCAGACCTTAATGATAGCATGATCTTTGATTAGAGCATAAGTGATGGTTGTTCAAATGTGCAAGTAAGTGGTTTTGTAACACGCACTTCTGTTTTGATAAATCTCTTTAAATCAGATTCATGATATATATCTCTCATTGGGAATATTGTTATAAACAATTATACAATATCTAATGATATACTTAAGTGTAAAACATGAAACATGTCACAGTAATTTGAAAAATCATAACCTCCCATGTTATCAATGCCAGCCGGATTGGAACCAATCACCAGGCATACAATAATGATCAGAGAGTATAGGGGAAATATAGAACAGTGGAAAGGTGATTATGACAATAGGAATTATAAACATAGATACTCTAGTTATAGAGACAATAAGGGCCAATATCACGAAAAATGGGAACCTAATTATATGGGATATTCCAACCAACGTACACCCTATAGAGGTTATAATAACTATCATCCTAGATCCAATAGAATACATCAGCCAAACGTGAGGTATGAGAGAGAATATCATAATGGTAACGAAAACCACTATAGAAATTCGTGGAGAGGAAATAACTATAAGGGTTGGAATCAGAGAGAAACATACAATGAGAGAGGGTGGTATAATAGAAATGATCAATGGAACCAATCCAATAAGAATTTAGAACATAAACAAGTTAAACAACAACAGCAACGAGAGAATTGGAGAATACCAACCCATAATAGATACGAGACACTAGAAAATGACCCAAACGACTATCAAACCACTCAACCTAGCACCTCCAAGAAAGATTTTTTAGATGTAGGCAGGGAGAAAACCCACGATCCTCCAAAAGGAAAAAGGAGAAGAGAGGGAACAGAGGGAGAGGAAAGGGAAGATTAATACCTGAAGATGATATGCTTGAAACAGAAACTGAGGTCAAAACTAAAGGAATTTTTAATATTAGTAATGTTCCACTAACGAAAGAACAAGAATTAATATTGAGCAAAGGTTTGACATTTGCCCCTTCATCTAAGATGAATAAATTTGAACATCTTATTAATATAAATCAATTTATCAGAAAATTGACCCTGAAAAAATATTTTATTAAAAATCCAGTATTAAGAAATAGTTTAGAAGAGAAAAAAGAGCCAGCACCAAAATGTTATATACAGACAGAGTTCAGGAAACAATCAACTTTTTTCCCCAGTCATGAAAAAGGGAACTATATTGAGTCTTTTGAGAAACTAGTGAAAAAAGATTTAGACGAATTAGATATAACAAATACTAAAAATATTAAATGGAATTTGTCCCTTAAAGAAAAAAGTGTATTAAATGAATTACAGAATAGGAAAGATCTGGTGATAAAGCAAGCGGACAAGGGTGGAGGGATAGTTATCATGAGCAGCACTTATTATTTAGAAGAAGCACAGAGGATATTGAATGACACTACTACATATAGAAAACTGAATGGGGACCCTGGGGATACTTATCTCAAACAGTTGGAAATACTTTTGAATGATGCCAAATCGACAAAATTAATTAATGACTCTGAATATGATTTCCTACTAGTAAAAAATTTTAGGACACCAATTTTTTATTTTCTCCCAAAGGTCCATAAGGACCTAGAGAGACCACCAGGGCGACCCATAATATCTGGGATTGAAAGTATTACATCGAATTTGTCGCAATACATAGATTATTTCCTGCAGGGCTATGTGAAACAACTCCCCTCCTTTTTATTAGACTCAACACATTTTTTAAATGAAATTGAAACAGTGAAATGGGAACAAAATATGATTCTAGTTACATGTGACGTTAGTGCGTTATATACTAATATTGATCATAATTTAGGCTTAAGAGCAATAGAATCCTACTTACAAAAAGACGAAAATATGTTGACACAACAAGGAAAATTCATTTTGGAGTGCATTGGATTTATTCTAAACAAAAACTACTTTAAATTTGACGAAAAATATTATTTGCAAACAAAGGGAACGGCTATGGGCACAAGGTTCGCACCCAGTTATGCGAATTTGTTCATGGGGATCTTCGAGGATGATTTCATTGGGAGATCTCCATGGGGTGCGAACCTTGTGCTCTATAGGCGATATATAGATGACATGTTTATTATCTGGAGAGGGGACTTTGAACTATTGGACCAATTTATTGAGGATATGAACAATAATAGCTATGGTTTAACTTTTACGTATGAATATAGCTCGAATAAAATAAGTTTTTTAGACATAGAAATTGAAATAATGGCTGGAGGACTAGTGACTAGGACCTTTTTTAAAAAAGTGGATACCAACAATTATATAGATGCAGAGAGTAATCATCTTGAAACTTGGAAAAAGAACATACCCAAAGGGCAGCTATTAAGAGTAAGAAAGAACTGCACAAGATCTGAAGAATATGATAGCCAATCAAAGACCATTATTAATAGATTTAAACAGAAAGGATATGACAGTAAGAATATAGAGAAACTGGCGAATGATATTAAAAAAGTTGACAGAAAAGATCTACTAAAAAAGAAATACCAACGAGGAAGAAAGAACTTTAATGATACGAATAATGGGGAATTAAATATACCAATAATAACCACTTTTTCGTCACAACACAAACTTTTTAAGAAAGTGGTCAACAAACACTGGCACTTATTATTAAAAGACCCCCTTATTGGCCCGAGTATAAGTAGAAACCCTAGATTTATCTACAAAAAAGCTCAAAACTTCAAAAATTTATTAGCACCCAGCGAATTTAAAAAGAATAAAGTTTCAATGATTGATAAGAGGATTAAAGACCTGGAAGGGAATATAATAGAGGGATTTTATCCATGCCATTCATGTAAATCCTGTAAATACAGCAGTAAACTGAAGGGTCTAGAATCAAACAAAACAGGAAAAATATATAAAATTAATGGGATTATTAGATGTTCAGATGAAAATGTAATCTACGCTATTAAATGTGATTGTAATCTTTTATACTTTGGCCAAACAAGTAGAAAACTTAGAGACAGGATTCGTGAGCATATTTTAAGTATTGAAAACCATAGGAAAGATACAACACTATATAAACATTTTGATGAAAAACATCAGGGAAATCTAAACTGCATGAAATACTGGGGAATAAAAAAAGTGTATGTTGATGGGAGAAGGGGTAATATGGAGAGTAAGCTCCTAAGGAAAGAAGCAGAGTTAATCTATAATTTTGGCACATTACATCCATCAGGGTTAAATAGTGAACTAGATCTGAATAGATTGATCTGATCTGATTAATGGTAAGCTATCTTTGACAATCAGCACATTTTTAAAGTATATGTTTCAAACATATATTTTGAATATAATGACCATCAAATCCCCCAATATAATATTTCCATATTTTTAGATATTGTTATACATTTTTATATGTATATATATTAATTTTATTTTTTAATTTTCTAATTTTCAATTTTTATTCTCCCAATTGGTCTGTTTTTAATCCTTATCCTTTTTAGTTGTTTCACCTTTTTTATAAGACTCCCCATCTCTTTTTATAGAATAATTTTTTTTATATAAAAACATTTTTATAAAAACATTTTAAACAAATGAAATAAGTGATATTCAAAATATCAATGCTGTAATACAATGCGATTAAATGTTTGTATTATATTAATTTTAAAGCTTAGGTTTGTGATAAGGTATTAGTTCTCTACTAATATATAGACCAATGTGTATTTCACACTAAAATGGGTTCTGAGGTGATATAGCCAATAATATGCCCCTTATAGATTAGTCTTTGAAGTTTAAAAAATAAAAAATAATATTTTTTTCACATTGAAAATATTAAATATATATATATATATACATATTCCAAATAGATATTCCACTAAATAAATTTCTCTGCTCTTCAAATAATTCAAATAATTTAAATGGTGAGAAATGAAACCTGCTTGTTTTTAGGAAAAATTGTATCCCATTTACTAATGAATTAGATTCTGCTATTTTTATATATTTTTGTATATGTATATGTTTTGTAATATAGTGATTGACTTTGACAATTAGGAATAGAAAAAATTCTTCAACAAACGAATAAGGAGAAGGAGATTAAGGGATAAATGAAGCCACTATGAAAGTAATTAACTTGATGATGTTTGTAACTTAACCAATAAGGGGTTAATTTTGCAGCCTTTATTAGGAGATGAAGACATGGGAACAGTCATCTTGACAAAGGCCTAAAGCCGATACGCGTGGATTGTACTGATTCCCTAAAACACCTGTGAGAGTGTTTGCAAGACAAGGAGAGGCTGATTGAAAGCCTCGCATGAACAGCTACTGAGCTCCCAGAACCGTACCATCAAGCCAGGATCAATAGCTTGAACCGACCAAGCAAGGAGGAAGGCTGATTGGTTGAACGGTAGGAGCGGGTTTTTTCAAAAAAAGTGCGCGCACTGAGTTCCTATACGACTACAGACGGAGCAGAAGGAATTCCCTTACGGCATCAGCAAATACTTAGAGCTGCCAGCTACATCGTCTAATTCATCTAAGTGAAAGTTCCAATTGTTAAAAAGTTAACCTGGTGGTTATTCAACCCCGAGACTGGTCTGTGGTTTCTCAAGTAAGTGAAAACCGTCAATTCAAAATCCAGCATTATTTCTGTGACTTAATTCCAGTTTGCTATAAAGCCACAAATTCGTTACAAAGTTACAAACATCCAAAAAAGAGTCCGGGTTATTTAAAGACTCATGTGACACAATCACTTTACTCACTGTATGTTGCAACATTATAACCCTGGTCCGGAACAGTATCAAATAGAACCATTACTAGTGCTCACGCAGCAGAGGTATCCAAATAGACTTTGAGAAATGCTGCTGTATTAGGTTCCTTGACAACGTTTTCTTATGTCCATTTTATTGCATTTTTGGGTTTATTTTTGAGCCTTTTTTGTATGCATTTAGCTCTTTATTTATTATTCTTAGCTAGTATTATCGTTATTAACTTTTAGTCTCATATGAATTTAACATTGTTCTATTAAGGTTTTTAAAGTTTGTTAGCACCGGTGCTATTATAGCTATATGTGTCTGAATGTCCTGTGATAAAATGTTTTATTAGTAAATGTACCTTTATTAAATTAGTTTTATTCAACACCCCATTATTTGTATCACAATTTTTCAGCTGAGTGTGTTTTAGCTACATAGGAGTCCTACTAGTATATGCTGTTATAACCCAGCCCCGTGACTTATCCATTTATCTATACTGATAGTTATTACCTTGTGTATAGACCCAAAGGGGCATTTTATTACCTCTTTTATGCATTGGATCGCAATCAATTTACAACATTGATATTATACTATTAATATTAGTTATTTGATTTTATTTGATCTGTTATACAGTTAGCCTTCAGTGGCGCCACCCACACCCCCTTTTTTCTTGGTTTAACGATTTTTTCACACACTGTGAGGAGTGTGAATAGTGGGTAGGCTACAACTGTCATCACTGAGCTCCCTGACATATCTAACTTATCTTATCTATACAATAATGATCACGCCCCCTCATGAGACAATCACAAATAAGCTAGGCTCATCTGAAGTCAGGTTCAGAAGATGTTACGTGATTGGTTGTTAGACATAGTATGAGTTTGATCCAGTCAATTCACAGTGATGGTAGTCATGCACCTTTCGTTGAACCAGCAATGGACATTATAGGTTCTCTTAGCGGCATATATCTGAGGAATCATGCAATTGGCTGTGACTGTGTAAAAAAGCCAAACAATTCTGCACTCGGTTTGTCAAAATTATATACACATTGAAAAAGGCCCGTGTAGAGGCTGAAACGTGTTTGTTTAACTTTTTCTGATAAGACCACTGTGTAGGTTGCTCCTGGCACCTGAAGCCGACACTTCCAGTTATCGGCCAGAAATACAGGGGAGTGACCAACAGTGCTTATTATCATTTTTAGGAGTTTCTGGTGGCTTTTTGTTGAGAGTTTTTTTCACCTTCTTTTTAAGATTATTATTAAACTTTAGTTTTAACTTATAGTTATTTCCTATATAGTACAGCTGATTACGACAGCTAACAGTTACATAACGTTGGAAAAGAGTGCTGATAGGCCCCTACCTGTCCTTCTTCCTTCTTTCTGTGTTGTGCATGTTGTAATGTTTTTAAATTACATGTCCAAGGCTTTAACAAATCATCTGTCTTTGTTTAGTTATTGGGGGCTTGTCTATGTATTTTCTAACTTAGTATAACTAAGTAATATTTGACCTTTGTCCTCTTCACACTTCTGGCTTATGTTTAAGGCCACAGGATATAATCATCACAATATTTACCCCCATCTTTAGAATTTAATATTTTTTTATGTTATAGTCAGCACAAAAGGAAACCCTAATCCTGTTAGATCAATTCATAGTTAAGTCAACTTAACGTAATAGTTACCCAGGACTATACCCCATTAGGGTGCAACTTGCAAATGTATGTGTATACGACTCTTCAAAATCCTTATATAAGGTTTACACACCTGGCACCCCCATACAATTTAAGTGTTGATAGCAACTGTTACCCCTTAGGGTAATCCAGAAGTCCCTGGTCCTCTTCATGGGGAAACTTACATCCAACTGCTGCATTCACATGTGGTAGTCTGACCCACTGCCGAATAGGACTTTTCCAATCTTGAGGCCAATTTATCAAATGTCTGTCAGACCTGATCCAACAGTGCGGATCAGGTCCGACAGGCATCGCTGAATGCGGAGAGCAATACGCTCTCCGTATTCAGCATTGCACCAGCAGCTCACAAGAGCTGCTGGTGCAACGCCGCCCCCTGCAGACTCGCGACCAATCGGCCACCAACAGGGGGTGTCAATCAACCCGATCGTACTCGATCGGGTTGAATTGCTGCGATGTCTGTCCACCTGCTCAGAGCAGGCAGACAGGGTTAGGGAGCAGCGGTCTGAAGACTCGCCAGAAACACGGCCCTTCAAGCTCCATTCAGAGTTTGATAAATGGGCCTCCTAGGCCTCTATCTTGCGGACCTGATCCGACAGTGCGGATCAGGTCAGCAAGACCTCGCTGAATGCAGAGAGCAATACGCTCTCCGTATTCAGCATTGAATCGCCAGCTCACAAGAGCTGCCGGTCGAACGCCGCCCCTGCAGACTCGCGGCCAATGGGCCGCTGCTTCATGACTGATATTTCTGGCGAGTCTGAAGACTCGCCAGAAACACGGGCCGTCAAGCTCCTTTCGGAGCTTGATAGATAGGCCCCCTTGTCTCTGTTGGCATCTCCATCCATAGGAACCAGAGAACAGTCCATCTGTGTTAGATGTACAGGGTCATGATGTCACCCAGGGAAGGTCTGGGATAGTGTGCTCAAAAAACAGGATGCAGCACCTCTACTTGTTTCTGTTTGTCAATGTTACCCACAAAACACCAATACAAATGAACAAATGCTGTCCCTTTCCCCAGGAAGCACCAACATAGAAGTATTTATTTTATACAGCTACGTATACTTTTTCTTTGTTAATGTAAGTCTATTTAAAACTATGCACATAATATAGTCTGAGCAAAATAACCTTTTTCTTATACAATGGTTTAAATCAATAAATTAATAGCTGGGACTGCTATATTCTTTTAATTTTATTTCTAGTACAAAATCTCATATTAACATATGCTCTCCAAACCCCAGCTTAATAATTTTGGATGCATAAAGCCAGGCATGCATATTAGAAGAATGTAAAACAGAGCTGTGATCTCATTATTGTTAGGAAGCTCAAAATATAAATAAAATAACTCTCTTAATAATGGAATCAATGTTCCCATATCCACAAGCATTTGTTCCACTAGGGACTGCAGATGTTTTCAACTAATTCAGTGATTCCATATACAGTAGCTGCTACACACTAGAAACTTGCATAGATCAACTTAACAAAGGGACTTCAATCAATTCTGTTTTCTTTTAATCTCTGAAGGAACAATGCAATAACGAAAATTGTAAGTAGCAAAAACACCCATTGAGAAGAATCACAAGACAGCAAAAAGCACATGCTTCCACATGCTGTCACTGTTCATGCCATAAAACTTTGTTTTGACACATGATTAGGCTTGAACAACAAGATTTATTGCAGAGAGAAAATAAAAACAGTATGGTTTTTCACAGTAATATTGAAATGTTGCCTTGCCAGATGTTAAAGCATCCTACAAACTCTGCAGTGCAGACACAGGAGAGAACTGTAATTATCTGAGATGACACAATCCTGATCCATAATCATGCCAAGGACGTTATTGTCTTGCTAATACCTTGGTGAGAGCAAAGATTAGACACTACCTTAAAAAAAAAAAACAGCTAACTTTATAAGAAATAATGTAAACAAGTAAAATTCTGACAGATTTTAATACACACATTTGCTCTTTAACAGGTGTTTTCAAATGAATCAGAACAGGAAAAGAAGTGCATCTGAAACCTGATTGGCTATATGTTGGTAATTGTAAGCAATGTTACACAAAGGGCTGCTCAGATGAAACAGAAAATGGAATAAGCTTTTGCAGATAATCTAGACAGAGCTGTCACATTTCTTATTGAGCATTAAATTAATCATGTTTGTTTATCCTTTTCAAAACTATTTTTTACTTTTTAACTTACAAAAAGTTATTTCAGTTTGACGAATCAATATGGATTAAAGGGACATTAACCTCAAAATTAAACTTCCCTTATTCAGATAGACTATATGATTTTATAAAATCCTTTTGCATGTGAGCATACTGAAGTAGACTCAGGAGCATGCATGATTTAATTTGCACATGTAACATCAATAAACATTTAAAGCATAGGGCAAGATCCCAATCCTGTCTGTATTATTTGTGAAAAGGCTAGTAACAATACTGAGGAGGAATCAAGTATCCTCAGCCCTATTAAATAAGCTGCAGGTTAACAAGGTTCCCAGATAGATAACCTTTTGGCCTACACTCACTGCCACTGGTCCAGTATTCGCTGTCAGAAGAGATCTAAATCCCCGCCCCCTGCTTTTGTTCAACCAATTGCATAACAGCAGAGAGTGTAAGTCATTCTGGGGTGATTGTAATACACCACATCTCAGGTGCAGAGAAGTTAGGAAACAGCAGTCTTATGACCACTGCCCCAAATTGCAGCTGCAGCTTTATTAATGGATCTCCTTGACCTGGAGTTAATGTTTTTGTCTATATTATTTGGACCAGAATTTTTTTTGTGTGTATACAAGTTTGTAAAGAAACATAAGCACACAATCATTGCTCAGTTCCCATTTGTTCAGCACACCATACACGTTTATAAAGAAACTTAAGCACACAATCATTGCTCAGTTCCCATTTGTTCAGCACACCGTACACGCTTGTAAAGAAACATAAGCACACAATCATTGCTCAGTTCCCATTTGTTGCAGCACACCATACACGTTTATAAAGAAACATAAGCACACAATCATTGCTCAGTTCCCATTTGTTCAGCACACCATACACGTTTATAAAGAAACAGAAGCACACAATCATTGCTCAGTTCCCATTTGTTCAGCACACCGTACACGTTTGTAAAGAAACATAAGCATACAATCATTGCTCAGTTCCCATTTGTTTCAGCACACCATACACGTTTATAAAGAAACAGAAGCACACAATCATTGCTCAGTTCCCATTTGTTCAGCACACCATACACGTTTATAAAGAAACATAAGCACACAATCATTGCTCAGTTCCCATTGGTTTTAGCACACCATACACGTTTATAAAGAAACATAAGCACACAATCATTGCTCAGTTCCCATTGGTTTTAGCACACCATACACGTTTGTAAAGAAACATAAGCACACAATCATTGCTCAGTTCCCATTTGTTTCAGCACACCATACACATTTATAAAGAAACAGAAGAACACAATCATTGCTCAGTTCCCATTGGTTTCAGCACACCATACACGTTTGTAAAGAAACATAAGCACACAATCATTGCTCAGTTCCCATTTGTTTCAGCACACCATACATGTTTATAAAGAAACAGAAGCACACAATCATTGCTCAGTTCCCATTGGTTTCAGCACACCATACACGTTTATAAAGAAACATAAGCACACAATCATTGCTCAGTTCCCATTGGTTTCAGCACACCATACACGTTTATAAAGAAACATAAGCACACAATCATTGCTCAGTTCCCATTGGTTTTAGCACACCATACACGTTTATAAAGAAACATAAGCACACAATCATTGCTCAGTTCCCATTTGTTCAGCACACCATACACGTTTATAAAGAAACATAAGCACACAATCATTGCTCAGTTCCCATTTGTTTCAGCACACCATACACGTTTATAAAGAAACATAAGCACACAATCATTGCTCAGTTCCCATTTGTTTCAGCACACCATACACGTTTATAAAGAAACATAAGCACACAATCATTGCTCAGTTCCCATTGGTTTCAGCACACCATACACGTTTATAAAGAAACAGAAGCACACAATCATTGCTCAGTTCCCATTGGTTTCAGCACACCATACACGTTTATAAAGAAACATAAGCACACAATCATTGCTCAGTTCCCATTTGTTTCAGCACACCATACATGTTTATAAAGAAACAGAAGCACACAATCATTGCTCA
This sequence comes from Bombina bombina, assembly GCF_027579735.1. Taxonomy (NCBI): domain Eukaryota; kingdom Metazoa; phylum Chordata; class Amphibia; order Anura; family Bombinatoridae; genus Bombina; species Bombina bombina. The sequence continues at coordinate 665,192,704 of NC_069499.1, forward strand.
GTTCCCATTTGTTTCAGCACACCATACACGTTTGTAAAGAAACATAAGCACACAATCATTGCTCAGTTCCCATTTGTTTCAGCACACCATACACGTTTATAAAGAAACATAAGCACACAATCATTGCTCAGTTCCCATTGGTTTCAGCACACCATACACGTTTATAAAGAAACAGAAGCACACAATCATTGCTCAGTTCCCATTGGTTTCAGCACACCATACACGTTTATAAAGAAACATAAGCACACAATCATTGCTCAGTTCCCATTGGTTTCAGCACACCATACACGTTTATAAAGAAACATAAGCACACAATCATTGCTCAGTTCCCATTTGTTTCAGCACAGCATACACGTTTATAAAGAAACATAAGCACACAATCATTGCTCAGTTCCCATTGGTTTCAGCACACCATACACGTTTATAAAGAAACATAAGCACACAATCATTGCTCAGTTCCCATTTGTTTCAGCACACCATACACGTTTATAAAGAAACATAAGCACACAATCATTGCTCAGTTCCCATTTGTTTTAGCACACCATACACGTTTATAAAGAAACAGAAGCACACAATCATTGCTCAGTTCCCATTGGTTTTAGCACACCATACACGTTTATAAAGAAACATAAGCACACAATCATTGCTCAGTTCCCATTGGTTTTAGCACACCATACACGTTTATAAAGAAACTTAAGCACACAATCATTGCTCAGTTCCCATTGGTTTTAGCACACCATACACGTTTGTAAAGAAACATAAGCACACAATCATTGCTCAGTTCCCATTTGTTTCAGCACACCATACACGTTTATAAAGAAACTTAAGCACACAATCGTTACTCATTAAGAGCTAGATTACAAGTGGAGCGCTAAATTATCACATGCCCACAAATGGCCAAATTTACCCGTTTGCGGGTGCGCAATGATAAATAACCAGCCGTTACAAGTGGCTGGTTATTGCTACCACAAGCTCATGGTAGCAATTAGCCATTATAAAATTAACCAGAGTTCAGATCTCTGGTTAATTTTATAAATGTGCCCCAAATGACCCCAAAATACAGTGTAATATATTTTATTGAAAAATAAACGGGTAGATTACGAGTCTTGCGTTATGAGCTGTGCAGTGCTAATGTGCAGTTTATTCTCACCGCTCACTTACCTGCAGCACTGGTATTAGGGGTTTTTACAAACCCGGCGTTAACAGGCAAGAAGTGAGCGTAGAGCAAAATTGCGCTCCACACTGCACTCCAATACCAGCGCTGCTTAAGTGAGCGGTGAGCTGGTTATACGTGCTCGTGCACGATTTCCCCCTACACATCAATGGGGAGAGAAAAAGTCTAACACCTGCCAAAAAGCAGCGTAAAACTCAGTAACGCAGCCCCATTGATTCCTATGGGGAAACACATTTTATGTTTACACCTAACACCCTTACATGAACCCTGAGTCTAAACACCCCTAATCTTACATTTATTAACCCCTAATCTGCCGCCCCTGACATCGCCGACACCTGCATTATACTTATTAACCCCTAATCTGCGGACTTCGCCGCCACCTACATTATACTTATGAACCCCTAATCTGCTGCCCCCAACATCGCCGACACCTACATTATATTTATTAACCCCTAATCTTCCTCCCCCAATGTCGCCGCAAACCTACCTACATTTATTAACACCTAATCTGCCGTCCCCAACGTCGCTGCCACTATATTATATTTATTAACCCCTAAATCTAAGTCTAACCCTAACAGCCCCTTACTTAAATATAATTTAAATAAATCTAAATTCAAATTCTTATCATTACCTAAATTATTCATATTTAAAACTAAATACTTACCTATAAAATAAACCCTAACGGCCAGATTTAGAGTTCTGCGGCCAAAGGGGTGCGTTAGCTACGCTGGTTTTTTTTTTCTCCCGCACCTTTTAAATACCGCTGGTATTTAGAGTTCACAGAAGGGCTGCGTTAGGCTCCAAAAGGGAGCGTATAGCATATTTACCGCCACTGCAACTCTCAATACCAGCAGTGCTTACGGACGCGGCCAGCTTCAAAAACGTGCTCGTGCACGATTCCCCCATAGGAAACAATGGGGCTGTTTGAGCTGAAAAAAAACCTAACACCTGCAAAAAAGCAGCGTTCATCTCCTAACGCAGTTACATTGTTTCCTATGGGGAAACACTTCCTAAGTCTGCACCTAACACCCTAACATGAACCCCGAGTCTAAACACCCCTAACCTTACACTTATTAACCCCTAATCTGCCGCCCCCGCTATCGCTGACCCCTGCATTTTATTATTAACCCCTAATCTGCCGCTCCGTACACCGCCGCCACCTACATTATACCTATGTACCCCTAATCTGCTGCCCCTAACACCGCCGACCCCTATATTATATTTATTAACCCCTAATATGCCGCCCCCAATGTCGCCGCTACCTACCTACACTTATTAACCCCTAATCTGCCGACCGGATCTCACCGCTACTATAATAAATGTATTAACCCCTAATCCGCCTCACTCCCGCCTCAATAACCCTATAATAAATAGTATTAACCCCTAATCTGCTCTCCCTAACATCGCCGACACCTAACTTCAAGTATTAACCCCTAATCTGCCGACCGAAGCTCACCGCTACTCTAATAAATTTTTTAACCCCTATGTGGGTGGTGGGTTGTAATGTTGGGGGGGGTATTGTATGTTTTTTTTACAGGCAAAAGAGCTGAATTATTTGGGGCATGCCGCGCAAAGGGCCCTTTTCAGGGCTGGTAAGGTAAAAGAGCTTTGAACTTTTTTAATTTAGAATAGGGTAGGGCATTTTTTTATTTTGGGGGGCTTTGTTATTTTATTAGGGGGCTTAGAGTAGGTGTAATTAGTTTAAAATTGTTGTAATATTTTTCTAATGTTTGTAAATATTTTTTTATTTTTTGTAACTTAGTTCTTTTTATTTTTTGTACTTTAGTTAGTTTATTTAATTGTATTTATTTGTAGGTATTGTATTTAATTAATTTATTGATAGTGTAGTGTTAGGTTTAATTGTAGATAATTGTAGGTATTTTATTTAATTAATTTATTGATAGTGTAGTGTTAGGTTTAATTGTAACTTAGGTTAGGATTTATTTTACAGGTAATTTTGTAATTATTTTAACTAGGTAACTATTAAATAGTTATTAACTATTTAATAGCTATTGTACCTGGTTAATATAATTACAAAGTTGCCTGTAAAATAAATATTAATCCTAAAATAGCTACAATATAATTATAATTTATATTGTAGCTATATTAGGGTTTATTTTACAGGTAAGTATTTAGCTTTAAATAGGAATAAGTTATTTAATAAGAGTTAATTTATTTCGTTAGATTTAAATTATATTTAACTTTTTTACAGGCAAAACAGCTGAATTATTTGGGGCATGCCACTCAAAGGGCCCTTTTCAGGGCTGGTAAGGTAAAAGAGCTTTGAACTTTTTTAATTTAGAATAGGGTAGGGCATTTTTTTATTTTGGGGGGCTTTGTTATTTTATTAGGGGGCTTAGAGTAGGTGTAATTAGTTTAAAATTGTTGTAATATTTTTCTAATGTTTGTAAATATTTTTTTATTTTTTGTAACTTAGTTCTTTTTATTTTTTGTACTTTAGTTAGTTTATTTAATTGTATTTATTTGTAGGTATTGTATTTAATTAATTTATTGATAGTGTAGTGTTAGGTTTAATTGTAGATAATTGTAGGTATTTTATTTAATTAATTTATTGATAGTGTAGTGTTAGGTTTAATTGTAACTTAGGTTAGGATTTATTTTACAGGTAATTTTGTAATTATTTTAACTAGGTAACTATTAAATAGTTATTAACTATTTAATAGCTATTGTACCTGGTTAATATAATTACAAAGTTGCCTGTAAAATAAATATTAATCCTAAAATAGCTACAATATAATTATAATTTATATTGTAGCTATATTAGGGTTTATTTTACAGGTAAGTATTTAGCTTTAAATAGGAATAAGTTATTTAATAAGAGTTAATTTATTTCGTTAGATTTAAATTATATTTAACTTAGGGGGGTGTTAGGGTTAGGGTTAGACTTAGCTTTAGGGGTTAATACATTTATTAGAGTAGCGGTTATATCCGGTCGGCAGATTAGGGGTTAATAATTGTAGGTAGGTGGAGGCGACGTTGAGGGCGGCAGATTAGGGGTTAATAAATATAATATAGGGGTCAGCGGTGTTAGGGGCAGCAGATTAGGGGTACATAGGGATAATGTAGGTTGCGTCGGTGTACGGAGCGGAAGATTAGGGGTTAATAATAATATGCAGGTGTCAGCGATAGTGGGGGCGGCAGATTAGGGGTTAATAAATATAACATAGTGGTCGCTGATGTTAGGGGCAGCAGATTAGAGGTACATAGGGATAACGTAGCTGGCGGCGGTGTAAGGAGCGGCAGATTAGGGGTTAAAAAAATTTAATAGAGTGGCGGCGATGTGGGGGAACCTCGGTTTAGGGGTGTAAAGGTAGTTTATGGGTGTTAGTGTACTTTAGAGCACAGTAGTTAAGAGCTTTATAAACCGGCGTTAGCCCAGAAAGCTCTTAACTACTGACTTTTTTCTGCGGCTGGAGTTTTGTAGTTAGATTTCTAATGCTCACTTCAGCCACGACTCTAAATACCGGCGTTAGAAAGATCCCATTGAAAAGATAGTATACGCAAATGGCGTAGGGGGATCTGCGGTATGGAAAAGTCGCGGCTGCAAAGTGAGCGTTAGACCCTTTCCTGACTGACTCCAAATACCAGCGGGTGGTAAAAACCAGCGTTAGGAGCCTCTAACGCTGGTTTTGACGGCTACCGCCCAACTCTAAATCTAGGCCTAAGCTAGCTACAATATAACTAATAGTTACATTGTATCTAGCTTAGGGTTTTTTTTATTTTACAGGCAAGTTTGTATTTATTTTAACTAGGTAGAATAGTTACTAAATAGTTATTAACTATTTAATAACTACCTAGCTAAAATAAATACAAATTTAACTGTAAAATAAAACCTAACCTAAATTACACTAACTAACTAATGGCTAGATTTAGAGTTCTGCGGCCAAAGGGGTGCGTTAGCTATGCATGTTTTTTTCCCCCCGCACCTTTTAAACAACGCTGTTATTTAGAGTTCACAGAAGGGCTGCGTTAGGCTCCAAAAAGGGAGCGTAGGGCATAATTTTCCGCCACTGCAACTCTCAATACCAGCGGTGCTTACGGACGCGGCCAGCTTCAAAAACGTGCTCATGCACGATTCCCCCATAGGAAACAATGGGGTCGTTTGGGCTGAAAAAAAACTAACACCTGCAAAAAAGCAGCGTTCAGCTCCTAACGCAGCCCCATTGTTTCCTATGGGGAAACACTTCCTATGTCTGCACCTAACACCCTAACATGTACCCAGAGACTAAACACCCCTAGCCTTACACTTATTAACCCCTAATCTGCCGCCCCGGCTATCCCTGACCCCTGCATTTTATTATTAACCCCTAATCTGCTGCTCCGTACACCGCCGCAACCTACATTATCCCTATGTACCCCTAATCTGCTGCCCCTAACTTCGCCGACCCCTATATTATATTTATTAACCCCTAATCTGCCCCCCCCAACGTCGCCGCTACCTACCTACACTTATTAACCCCTAATCTGTCGACTGGACCTCGCCGCTACTCTAATAAATGTATTAACCCCTAAACCACCGCACTCCCGCCTCACAAACCCTATAATAAATAGTATTAACCCCTAATCTGCCCTCCCTAACATCGCTGACACCTAAATTCAAGTATTAACCCCTAATCTGCCGACCGGACCACACCGCTACTATAATAAATGTATTAACCCCTAAAGCTAAGTCTAACCCTAACCCTAACACCCCCCTAAGTTAAATATAATTTTTATCTAACGAAAAAAAAAAAATCTTATTAAATAAATTAATCCTATTTAAAGCTAAATACTTACCTGTAAAATAAACCTTTATATAGCTACAATATAAATAATAATTATATTGTAGCTATTTTAGGATTAATATTTATTTTACAGGCAACTTTGTAAAATAAAGTTTATATTGTAGCTCTATTAATAACTATTTAATAGCTACCTAGTTAAAATAATTACAAAATTACCTGTAAAATAAATCCTAACATAAGTTACAATTAAACCTAACACTACACTATCAATAAATAAATTAAATAAACTACCTACAATTATCTACAATTATATCAACTAAACTAAATTACAAAAAAAAAAAACACTAAATTACAAAAAAAACCCCACTAAATTACAAAAAAATAAAAAAAGAATACAAGAATTTTAAACTAATTACACCTACTCTAAGACCCCTAAAAAAATAACAAAGCCCCCCAAAATAAAAAAAATGCCCTACCCTATTCTAAAATAAAAATTGTAAAGCTCTTTTACCTTACCAGCCCTTAAAAGGGCCTTTTGCGGGGCATGCCCCAAAGAATTCTGCTCTTTTGCCTGTAAAAAAAAACATACAATACCCCCCCAACATTACAACCCACCACCCACACACCCCTAATCTAACCCAAACCCCCCTTAAATAAACCTAACACTACCCCCCTGAAGATCTTCCTACCTTGAGTCGTCTTCACTCGAGCCGAATTCTTCATCCAATCCGGGCGATGTCTTCATCCAAGCGGGGGCTGAAGAGGTCCATCATCCGGCTGAAGTCTTCATCCAAGCGGGGGCTGAAGAGGTCCATTATCCGGCTGAAGTCTTCATCCAAACGGGGGCGGAAGAGGTCCATCATACGGCTGAAGTCTTCTATCAAGCGGCATCTTCAATCTTCTTTCTTCCGGCTCCATCTTCATCCCGCCGACGCGGAACATCCTTCCTCCACGACGAACTCCCGACGAATGAAGGTTCCTTTAAGGGACGTCATCCAAGATGGCGTCCCTCGAATTCCAATTGGCTGATAGGATACTATCAGCCAATCGGAATTAAGGTAGGAAAATTCTGATTGGCTGATTGAATCAGCCAATCAGATTCAAGTTCAATCAGATTGGCTGATTGGATCAGCCAATCAGATTGAGCTCGCATTCTATTGGCTGATTGGAACAGCCAATAGAATGCAAGCTCAATCTGATTGGCTGATTGGATCAGCCAATCGGATTGAACTTGAATCTGATTGGCTGATTCCATCAGCCAATCAGATTATTCCTACCTTAATTCCGATTGGCTGATAGAATCCTATCAGCCAATCGGAATTCGAGGGACGCCATCTTGGATGACGTCCCTTAAAGGAACCTTCATTCGTCGGGAGTTCGTCGTGGAGGAAGGATGTTCCGCGTCGGCGGGATGAAGATGGAGCCGGAAGAAAGAAGATTGAAGATGCCGCTTGATAGAAGACTTCAGCCGGATGGAAGACCTCTTCAGCCCCCACTTGGATGAAGACTTCAGACGGATGATGGACCTCTTCAGCCCCTGCTTGGATGAAGACTTCAGCCAGATGATGGACCTCTTCAGCCCCCGCTTGGATGAAGACATCGCCTGGATTGGATGAAGAATTCGGCTCGGCTGAGTGAAGACGACTCAAGGTAGGAAGATCTTCAGGGGGTAGTGTTAGGTTTATTTAAGGGGGTTTGAATTAGAGTAGGGGTGTGTGGGTGGTGGGTTTTAATGTTGGGGGGGTTGTTTTTTTATTTTATAGGCAAAAGAGCTGTTTTCTTTGGGGCATGCCCCGCAAAAGGCCCTTTTAAGTGCTGGTAAGGTAATAGAGCTGGTATCTTTTAAATGTAGAATAGGGTAGGGAATTTTTTTATTTTGGGGGGCTTTGTTATTTTATTAGGGGGCTTAGAGTAGGTGTAATTAGCATAAAATTGTTGTAATATTTTTTATAATGTTTGTAAATTATTTTTTTATTTTTTGTAACTTAGTTCTTTTTTTTATTTTTTGTACTTTAGTGTATTTATTTGTATTTATTTGTAGGTATTTGTATTTAATTTATTTAATTAATTTAATGATAGTGTAGTGTTAGGTTTAATTGTAACTTAGGTTAGGATTTATTTTACTGGTAATTTTGTTTTTCTTTTAGCTAGGTAGTTATTAAATAGTTATTAACTATTTAATAGCTATTGTACCTAGTTAAAATAAATACAAAGTTGCCTGTACAATAAATATAAATCCTAAAATAGCTACAATATAATTATTATTTATATTGTAGCTATATTAGGGTTTATTTTACAGGTAAGTATTTAGCTTTAAATAGGATTAATTTATTTAATAAGATTTATTTTATTTTGTTAGATTTAAATTATATTTAATTTAGGGGGTGTTAGTGTTAGGGTTAGACTTAGCTTTAGGGGTTAATACATTTATTAGAGTAGCGGTGAGGTCCGGTCGGCAGATTAGGGGTTAATACTTGAAGTTAGGTGTCGGCGATGTTAGGGAGGGCAGATTAGGGGTTAATACTATTTATTATAGGGCTTTAGAGGCGGGAGTGAGGCGGATTAGGGGTTAATAACTTTATTATAGTAGCGGTGAGGTCCGGTCGGCAGATTAGGGGTTAATAATTGTAGGTAGGTAGCGGCGACGTTGGGGGGGGGCAGATTAGGGGTTAATAAATATTATGTAGGTGTCGGCGGTGTTAGGGGCAGCAGATTAGGGGTACATAGGGATAATTTAGGTGGTGGCGGTGTGCGGTCGGCAGATTAGGGGTTAAAAAAATTTAATAGAGTGGCGGTGATGTGGGGGGGCCTCGGTTTAGGGGTACATAGGTAGTTTATGGGTGTTAGTGTACTTTTTAGCACTTTAGTTATGAGTTTTATGCTACTACTGACTTTAGAATGCGTTACGAATCTTGATGGGGTAGGGTGTACTTTTTGGCCTCCCAGGACAAACTCGTAATACCAGCGCTATGGAAGTCCCATAGAAAAAAGGGTTTACGAAATTTCCGTAAGTAGGTTTGCGGTAAGGCCAAAAAAGTGTGCGGTACACCTATACCTGCAAGACTCGTAATACCAGCAGGCGTAAAAAAGGAGCGTTAGGACCTGTTAACGCTGCTTTTTCACCTTACTGCAAAACTCGTAATCTAGGTGAAAGATAGCAGAATAAAAGTTATATGGGGTTAAAAGTGTTGAATAAAGTCTTTACATTGTGGTCTATGGGAATTGTGTGTTCCGTTTAAATATATATGAATATGTTTGTAAACATATATATTTATGTGTTAATATGTGTATATACATGTATAACACATAAATACATTATAAAAGTGATGTCGTGAATAGTTCGCCGGCGAATAGTTGACTGTGAAACATCAGTCTTCTGGTGTAATCTAATTGCAGTTGCCTGCCTACCAGCATGTGTGCCAGGCCCACTTGCCCAGTGCCACCACTCAGATCTGGTGTAACAGTAGTGTAAATTTAAAAAAAAAACTTTTTCGACTGTGAAACATCAGTCTGCTAGTGTAATCTAATTGCAGTTGCCTGCCTGCCAGCGTGTGTGCCAGGCTCACAGCATATACTGTGCCCACTTGCCCAGTGCCCCTACTCATATCTGGTGTAACAGTAGTGTAAATTTAAAAAAAAAACACTTTTTTGACTGTGAAACATCAGTCTGCTTGTGTAATCTAATTGCAGTTGCCTGCCTGCCTGCCAGCGTGTGTGCCAGGCTTACAGCGTATACTGTGTCCACTTGCCCAGTGCCACCACTCATATCTGGTGTAACAGTAGTGTAAATTTAAAAACAAAAAACTTTTTGGACTGTGAAACATCAGTCTGCTTTTTTGTGTCAGGCTCACAGGGTATACTGTGCCCACTTGCCCAGTGCCACCACTCATATCTTATTTAATAGTAGTGTAAGTGTACATTTAAAAACAAAAAAAACTTTTTGGACTGTGAAACATCAGTCTGCTTTTTTGTTTCAGGCTCACAGCTTATACTGGGCCCACTTGCCCAGTGCCACCACTCATATCTTGTTTAATAGAAGTGTAAGTGTACATTTAAAAAAATAAAAAATGTATAGACTGTGAAACATCAGTCTGCTTTTTTATGTCAGGCTCACAGCGTATACTGTGCCCACTTGCCCAGTGCCACCACTCATATCTTGTTTAATAGTAGTGTAAGTGTACATTTAAAAACAAAAAAAACTTTTTGGACCGTGAAACATCAGTCTGCTTTTTTGTTTCAGGCTCACAGCTTATACTGGGCCCACTTGCCCAGTGCCACCACTCATATCTTGTTTAATAGTAGTGTAAGTGTACATTTAAAAAAATAAAAACTTTTTGGACTGTGAAACATCAGTCTGCTTTTTTGTGTCAGACTCACAGCGTATACTGTGCCCACTTGCCCAGTGCCACCACTCATATCTTGTTTAATAGTGGTGTAAGTGTACATTTAAAAACAAAAAACAATTTTTGGACTGTGAAACATCAGTCTGCTTTTTTGTTTCAGGCTCACAGCTTATACTGGGCCCACTTGCCTAGTGCCACCACTCATATCTTGTTTAATAGTAGTGTAAGTGTACATTTAAAAAAATAAAAACTTTTTGGACTGTGAAACATCAGTCTGCTTTTTTGTGTCAGGCTCACAGCGTATACTGTGCCGACTTGCCCAGTGCCACCACTCATATCTTGTTTAATAGTAGTGTAAGTGTACATTTAAAAAAATAAAAACTTTTTGGACTGTGAAACATCAGTCTGCTTTTTTGTGTCAGGCTGACAGCTTATACTGGGCCCATTTGCCCAGTGCCACCACTCATATCTTGTTTAATAGTAGTGTAAGTGTACATTTAAAAAAATAAAAACTTTTTGAACTGTGAAACATCAGTCTGCTTTTTTTGTATCAGGCTCACAGCTTATGCTGGGCCCACTTGCCCAGTGCCACCACTCACATCTTGTTTAATAGTAGTGTAAGTGTACATTTAAAAAAATATAAACTTTTTGGACTGTGAAACATCAGTCTGCTTTTTTGTGTCAGGCTCACAGCGTATACTGTGCCCACTTGCCCAGTGCCACCACTCATATCTTGTTTAATAGTAGTGTAAGTGTACATTTAAAAAAATAAAAACTTTTTGGACTGTGAAACATCAGTCTGCTTTTTGTGTCAGGCTCACAGCCTATACTGTGCCCACTTGCCCAGTGCCACCACTCATATCTTGTTTAATAGTAGTGTAAGTATACATTTTAAAAAATAAAAACTTTTTGGACTGTGAAACATCAGTCTGCTTTTTTGTGTCAGGCTCATAGCGTATACTGTGCCCACTTGCCCAGTGCCACAACTCATATCTTGTTTAATAGTAGTGTAAGTGTACATTTAAAAAAAATAAAAACTTTTTGGCCTGTGAAACATCAGTCTGCTTTTTTGTGTCAGGCTCACAACTTATACTGGGCCCACTTGCCCAGTGCCACCACTCATATCTTGTTTAATAGTAGTGTAAGTGTACATTTAAAAAAATAAAAACTTTTTGGACTGTGAAACATCAGTCTGCTTTTTTGTTTCAGGCTCACTGCTTATACTGGGCCCACTTGCCCAGTGCCACCACTCATATCTTGTTTAATAGTAGCGTAAGTGTACATTTAAAAAAATTAAAACTTTTTGGACTGTGAAACATCAGTCTGCTTTTTTGTGTCAGGCTCACAGCGTATACTGTGCCCACTTGCCCAGTGCCACCACTCATATCTTGTTTAATAGTAGTGTAAGTGTACATTTAAAAAAATAAAAACTTTTTGGACTGTGAAACATCAGTCTGCTTTTTTGTGTCAGGCTCACAGCTTATACTGGGCCCACTTGCCCAGTGCCACCACTCATATCTTGTTTAATAGTAGTGTAAGTGTACATTTAAAAATATAAAAACGTTTTGGACTGTGAAACATCAGTCTGCTTTTTTGTGTCAGGCTCACAGCGTATACTGTGCCCATTTGCCCATTGCCACCACTCATATCTTGTTTAATAGTAGTGTAAGTGTACATTTAAAAAATAGAAACTTTTTGGACTGTGAAACATCAGTCTGCTTTTTGTGTCAGGCTCACAGCGTATACTGTGCCCACTTGCCCAGTGCCACCACTCATATCTTTTTAATAGTAGTGTAAGTGTACATTTAAAAACAAAAAAAACTTTTTGGCCTGTGAAACATCAGTCTGCTTTTTTGTTTCAGGCTCACAGCTTATACTGGGCCCACTTGCCCAGTGCCACCACTCATATCTTGTTTAATAGTAGTGTAAGTGTACATTTAAAAACAAAAAAACATTTTTGGACTGTGAAACATCAGTCTGCTTTTTTGTGTCAGACTCACAGCTTATACTGGGCCCACTTGCCCAGTGCCACCACTCATATCTTGTTTAATAGTAGTGTAAGTGTACATTTAAAAAAATGACAGGCAGAGGCAGGCCACCCTGCAGGTGCCGTCGTGGTCGTGGTGCTGTGATTCCCTTTGGCCCTAGAATAATGCCCAGTGTTCAGAGGCCACGTCCCATGAACTCGAAAAGTTCTGAGGAATCTTCTATAGCTTCCGCTCCGAACCTTGACGCACCATCCTCCTCCAGCTTATCTTCGGGCACCTCTCAAGTTACCACTCGCCCGCCTGCCGCCACCACCAACACTAGCACCACAGCCGCTTCACTTGATCTGTCAGAGGAGTTTTTAACACATCCATTGGAAGAAATGAGTGATGCACAACCATCATTGACAGAGGATGTAGATAACAGTGATATGTCTCAGTCAGGCAGCATTACAGACATGGACATACGGTGTGATGATGATGATGTTGTACCCGCTGCTGCTTCCTTTGTTGATTTGTCAGATACAAGTGAAGTGGTTGATGATGACGATGCGTCCGTGGATGTCACGTGGGTTTCAGCTAGGAGAGAAGAAGAACAGGGGGAAAGTTCAGATGGGGAGACAGAGAGGACAGCACGCCAATCAGCGCATGCTGTTGCCACCACCAGAATGCCGTCATCACAGAGCTCAGCAGTGTGGAATTGTTTTTGTGTGTCTGCCTCTGACAACAGCGATGCCATTTGCAACCTGTGCCAAAAGAAACTGAGTGGTGGGAAGTCCAACACCCACCTAGGTACAACTGCTTTGCGATGGCACATGATCGCACATCACAAACGCCTATGGGATCAACACATGAGTAGAAGCAGCAAACAAACTCAAAGCCGCCATCCTCCTCCTGGTCAAGCATCTTCAGCCACATCAACCACTGCTGTCCTCCTTGCCCCCTCTCAACCATCCGCCACTCCGTCTCTCTTCCGGAGCAGTTCCTGCTCATCTGCCCACAGTCAGGTGCCTGTCAAGGACATGTTTGAGCGTAAGAAGTCAATGTCAAAAAGTCACCCCTTTGCCCGGCGTCTGACAGCTGGCTTGTCTGAACTCTTAGCCCGCCAGCTTTTACCATGCAAGCTGGTGGAGTCTGAGGCGTTCAAAAAATTTGTAGCTATTGGGACACCGCAGTGGAATGTACCCGGCCGAAATTTCTTTGCACAAAAGGCAATCCTCAACCTGTACTCAATTGTGCGAAAGGAAGTAATGGCATGTCTGGCACACAGTGTTGGGGCAAGGGTCCATATGACCACTGATAGCTGGTCTGCAAAGCATGGTCAGGGCAGGTATATCACCTACACTGCACATTTGGTAAACCTGCTGATGGCTGCCAAGCATGGAATGCGTGGCTCTGCAGAGGAGGAGTTGGTGACACCGCCATGACTTGCAGGCAGGCCTGCTGCCACCTCCTCTACTCCTCCTACTCCATCCTCTTCCATAACCTTCTCGGCTGAGTCCTCTTCTGCTGCTGCATCTTGCTCCACATCAATGGCACCCCCCCAGCTCCGCAGGTACTATTTCACATCCCGGATACGACAGTGTCATGCCGTCTTGGGGTTGACTTGCCTGAAAGGAGAGAGTCACACCGGACCAGCACTCCTGTCCGCCCTGAACGCACAGGTGGATCAGTGGCTGACTCCGCACCAACTGGAGATCAGCAAAGTGGTTTCTGACAACGGAAGTAATTTGGTGGCGGCATTGAAATTGGGCAAGTTGACACATGTGCCGTGTATGGCACATGTGTGTAATCTGATCGTACAACGCTTTGTGCATAAGTACCCAGGCTTACAGGACATCCTGAAGCAGGCCAGGAAGGTGTGTGGCCATTTGAGGCGTTCCTACACGGCCATGGCGCACTTTTCCGATATCCAGCGGCGAAACAACATGCCAGTGAGGCGCTTGATTTTTGATAGCCCGACATGTTGGAATTCAACACTCCTAATGTTCGACCGCCTGCTCCAACAAGAAAAAGCTGTTAACGAGTATTTGTATGACCTGGTGCTAGGACAGCCTCTGCAGAGCTGGGAATTTTTTGCCACGTTACTGGACGCTCATGCGCAATGCCTGTAGGCTCATGCGTCCTTTTGAGGAGGTGACAAACCTAGTCAGTCGCACCGAAGGCTTCCTCTTCAGGCCGTAGATGAGCGTGAAGAGGAAGAGGAAAAGTTGTGGTCACCATCACAACCAGAAACAGCCTTATCAGCATCGCTTGCTGGACCAGCGGCAACGCTGGAAGAGGATTGTGAGGAAGAGGAGTCAGAGGAGGAATGTGGCTTTGAGGAGGAGGAGGAAGACCAACCACAACAGACATCCCAGGGTGCTCGTTGTCACCTATCTGGTACCCATGGTGTTGTACGTGGCTGGGGGGAAGAAGATAACTTCAGCGAGATCACTGAGGACGAGGAACGGGACATGAGTAGCTTGGCATCCAACCTTGTGCAAATGGGGTCTTTCATGCTGTCGTGCCTGTTGAGTGACCCTCGTATAAAAAAGCTGGAGGAGAACGACCTGTACTGGGTGTCCACGCTACTAGACCCCCGGTATAAGCATAAAGTGTCTGAAATGTTACCGAATTACCACAAATCGGAAAAGATGCAGCAGTTCCAAAATAAATTAAAAAGTATGCTTTACACAGCGTATAAGGGTGATGTCACAATGGGAATCTAACAGGGGAAAGTAATCCTCCGACTCCCACAACCACGCCGGCAAGGACAGGACGCTTTACAGATGTGTTGTTGATGGAGGACATGCAGAGCTTTTTAACTCCTATGCATCACCACAGCCCTTCGGGGTCCACCCTCAGAGAACGACTCGACCGACAGGTAGCAAACTACCTCGCCTTAACTGCAGATCTCAACACTGAGGAGCAATGAACCCCTTGACTACTGGGTGTGCAGGCTTGACCTTTGGCTTGAGCTATCCCAATTTGCGATAGAACTTCTGGCCTGCCCCGCGTCAAGTGTCCTGTCAGAAAGGACCTTCAGTGCAGCAGGAGGTATTGTCACTGAGAAGAGAAGTCACCTAGGTCAAAAAAGTCTAGATTACCTCACCTTTATTAAGATGAATGAGGGATGGATCCCAAAGGGACTGACATTGGGCGATACATTCGAGTAAAAAAGGCCTGATGAGATGAGCTGCCTTGGGCTAAAAATGGTCCACACGGTGCTGTATTTTATCTTCGAATGCCGGATGACTTGCGTGACTTATCCCCCACCAACTAGGGTTCAAGCCGCAATGTTTTAGGGCACTTTCTGCCTGGGAAACAAACATCAATGTTTCTGGCCGCTGCTACAGCAGCAGCTGCAACAATACCTAATTTTTCAGGCATGTGTACATGCCAAATTTTTCTGGCCTCTGGTGCTGCACTGTGGCTTCAAAAACCAAACCAAAAAAAGGCACATAACAGGGATTAAACTGATAGGAATAGTACTACTTAACACACCACTCTTATCTGGTGGCACATTAGATTGCACACGCAGTGCCCCAAATTTGAAATAGGAGGACCGACCAAGCATCTTTTTCCATCTCCCGGTTCCTAAAATCCATGCCATATACACTTCCCCTGGTGCCGCAACTGCCTCTGGGAACCTTACCATGGGTCCCAGACCGCACGTCTTGTAATTCTCTGTCTGGGAAATTATTTATCTATCAAATCTATCTATCTATCTATCGTATCTATCAAATGTATCTATTGCATCTATTGATCTATCTATCTAATCTATGTATCTATATATCTATCAAATCTATCTATCTCGTGACCGGACTGTTATCTGACAGCCACTTGTGTTTTGGCCAAATGTCCATCAGCCAAATGTCCATCTGCCAAATGTCCGTCGGCTAAAAGCCCGGCCATGATTGCAAGCGCAGTGCCCCAAATTTGAAGTAGGAGGACCGACCAAGCATCTTTTTCCATCTCCCGGTTCCTAAAATCCATGCCATATACACATCCCCTGATAGGGGACACCGCAGTGGAAGGTACCCGGCCAAAATTTCTTTGCACAAAAGGCAATCCCCAACCTGTACTTGATTGTGCAAAAGGAAGTAACCTTACCATGGGTGCCAACCTGCACGTCTTGTATTTCTCTGTCTGGGAAATTATCTATCTATCAAATCTATCTATTGATCTATCAAATCTATCTATCTATCTATCGATCGTATCTATCAATTGTATCTATTGCATCTATTGATCTATCTATCTAATCTATGTATCTATCTATCTATCTATCTATCTATCTATCTATCAAATCTATCTATCTCGTGGCCGGACCAACCAAGCATCTTTTTCCATCTCCCGGGTTCCTAAAATCCATGCCATATACACGTCCCCTGATAGGGGACGTAACAGGGATTAAACTGATAAGAATAGTACTACTTAACACACCACTCATATCTGGTGGCACAGTAGATTGCACGCGCAGTGCCCCAAATTTGAAGTAGGAGGACCGACCAAGCATGTTTTTCCATCTCCCGGTTCCTAAAATCCATGCCATACACACGTCCCCTGATAGGGGACACCGCAGTGGAAGGTCTTGTAATTCTCTGTCTGGGAAATGATCTATCTATCTATCAAATCTATCTATTTATCTATAAAATCTATCTATCTATTGTATCTATCAAATGTATCTATTGCATCTATTGATCTATCTATCTAATCTATGTATCTATCTATCAAATCTATCTCGTGGCCGGACCGACCAAGCATCTTTTTCCTTCTCCCGGTTCCTAAAATCCATGCCATATACACATACCCTGATAGGGGACGTAACAGGGATTAAACTGATAAGAATAGTACTACTTAACACACCACTCATATCTGGTGGCACAGCAGGTTGCACACGCAGTGCTCCAAATTTGAAGTAGGAGGACCGACCAAGCATCTTTTTCCATCTCCCGGTTCCTAAAATCCATGCCATATACACGTCCCCTGATAGGGGACGTAACAGGGATTAAACTGATAGGAATAGTACTACTTAACACACCTTATAATAACTCAGAGAGAGGCAATGCAGAGAGAGGAGTCTGAATAAGAGGAGTCAGAGGAGGAAGGTGGCTTTGAGGAGGTGGAAGACCAAACACAGCAGGCGTCCCAGTAGGCTTGTTGTCACCTTTCGGGGACCCTTGGTGTTGTACGTGGCTGGGTGGAGGAAGAGACCTTCAATGACATCAGTGAGGACAAGGAACGGGACATGGCTAGCTTGGTATCCAACCTTGTGCCAATGGGGAGTTTGCAGTTGTGCAAATGGACTGTTGGCGGTTGTTTGCGGTGCGTTAAATGGGGAGTTTGGTCTGTCATTGTGAAGTGGGCGTAACCCTTACACTACCTGATTGATACAACATCATACCTGATGTTTTAAAGCACGTTATTCCAAACAATTTAGGAATGTTAGGTAATTTATGCCCTTTATGGATTAAAACCAGACTCTGCATCAACTATGTAATTTTACGTGGGAGTTTTGCCATGGATCCCCCTCCGGCATGCCAAAGTCCAGGTGTTAGTACCCTTGAAACAACTTTTCCATCACTATTGTGGCCAGAAAGAGTCCCTGTGGGTTTTAAAATTCGCCTGCCTATTGAAGTCAATGGTGGTTCGCCCGGTTCTCCCGTTCGTGAACATTTGCAGAAATTCGCATTCGCTGTTTGCGAACGGAAAATTTTAAGTTTGCGACATCACTAATAAAAACATACATACTGCATATAAATAATACATTTTGTATAATTTTCTATGATTTACATAGTAACTAAAAAGCATCACAGGTTTCAGTATTTTCTAATTATTTCAAACACACATTTTTATTGTCCCACATTTAGCATCAATTCACCTTCCTAAAACAAAAACGGCTAGATTACGAGTCTTGCGTTAGCCTTAAAAAGCAGCGTTGGGACCCAACGCTGCTTTTTAACGTCCGCTGGTATTACGAGTCTGGCATTACGAGTCTGGCATGTACAGGTGTACCGCTCACTTTTCTTCCGCGACTCAAGCTTACCGCAAATCCCCTTACGTAAATTGCGTATCCTATCTTTTTATTGGGATTTGCCTAACGCCGGTATTACGAGTCTTGGAAGAAGTGAGCGGTAGACCCTCTCCTGTCAAGACTCCTACCGCATTTAAATGTCAGTAGTTAAGAGTTTTATGGGCTAACCCCATAACATAAAACTCTTAACTAAAGTGATACAAAGTACACTAACACCCATAAACTACCTATTAACCCCTAAACTGAGCCCCCCCCCCACATCGCAAACAGTTAACTAAAGTTTTTAACCCCTAATCTGCCGACCGAAAATCGTGCATGAGCACGTTTAGCCAGCTTACCGCTACCGTAAGCAATGCTGGTATTGAGGTAAGATGTGGAGCTAAATTTTGCTCTACGTTCACCTTTTTGCAGCTAATGCCGGTTTTAAAAAACCTGTAATACCAGCGTTGTCTTAAGGGAGCGGTGGGAAAAAAAATGCTCGTTAGAAACGCACCCCTGTTACCGCAAAACTCGCAATCTCGGTGAAAGATTTAGAACTTTATTTGTATATTGTTTAATTAAAATTAACAAACATCAAAAGAGAAGATTTATTATTTTGTCACTATGCACTATGTTTTCATTTATGCAAAAAAATTAATAGATATAAAATATCTAACCATACAAATATTACATACTTTTAAAATAACATAAAATTCTGATTTCCCATAGGGGAGGCTCCATTTTGACAATGCATGAATGTTCATATCCTTGTCAAAACTAGCTCAGCACAGCAAAACAATATTAAAAAGCCAAAACAAAACCATAAAATAGCCATAAAAACACATAAAATAGTTGTACAAAGGTGGGTAAACAGGAGGGAAGCTAGGAGTGAGAGCTCCTTGAGATCGCTACCGATTGCCATCTATTAATGCCACTTCAACGCCCCTTTCTGAAAGCCCAGATCATAGTAAACCTTGGTAGCTACTTACTCACTACCCATACTGAATTTAGAGGGAGCAATAAAAGCTGCTCCACCACTGGTGGCACACATGGAAGGGGGAATACTACACAATATCCAGGGGCCTAGTAAGACCACCATTGGACACGCGACCCTAAATACAGTGCTAATACTAGTAGCGCTCACCCTGAACACTCGAGAAGCAGACGAGGAGTGCCTCCAACCAGTGGAGCATACATTTGTCCGGTCGCTGCACTTTATACAACAGATCCCTGTGATCCGCCATTACAACCATGGCCACATGTGGTGTTCTACTTTGAAATTTGGGAGCCATATGAAACAAGCCATCGGGATCTTACAGAGGAGGGCATAGGTTAGTGACTCTCAGAACATCAATACTAGAAGACTTTGCTCCTGTTCACATCAGAGGGGTTTCCGTCACACTTGAATACATTTTCCTGCATATATGAGCTGATTTTGGGCAAGTGAAATACGTGGCTTAGAATAAAGGATATGCCTGGGCTCCTTTCTTTCTCCTAACTTGTCTATAAATTAACACTGGGTTGCCATCTCCCCGGCCCCTGCATATAAGTTACCCTCCTCACACCACAGAGCAGACCAGCAAAAGTACCAACAGCAAATTCCTCCACCAGATAATTATGACTCAACCTATATAATATATATAGTAAGTGTACTTGCTACCAACACTTAATTCTCACCACTTTATAACCTTATCTGTACTAAAGGTCCAGTAAATGTAACATAGGGTGCTTTATCTCCTGAAGCTGACAAATAGAGATTTTAAGGCCTTTATTTATCAAAGGTCTTGCGGACCTGATCCGACAGTGCGGATCAGGTCCGCAAGACCTCGCTAAATGTGGAGAGCAATACACTCTCCGCATTTAACATTGCACCAGCAGCTCTTGTGAGCTGCTGGTGCAACTCCGCCCCCTGCTGACTCGCGGCCAATCGGCCACCAGCAGTGAGGTGTCAATCAACCCGATCGTACTCGATCGGGTTGAATTGCGGCGATGTCTGTCCGCCTGCTCAGAGCAGGTGGACAGGTTATGGAGCAGCGGTCTTTAGACTGCTGCTTCATAACTGCTGTTTCTGGCAAGTCTGCAGGCTAGCCAGAAACACGGGGTATCAAGCTCCATTCGGAACTTGATAGATATGACCCTCTGTCTCCTTTTCTTTGATTACCAAACAGTTCCCAAGTGACAGACAGCACACACCTGATGCTCGTGGTAGAGGGCCACTGCAAACACCTCTTTGCAATATGTAGTCAACTGATTTCCACAGCACCAAAAAAGATAGGAAAATTGTTGAACAAACTTAGCTTTTATTGATCCATTTCAGCACTTGGCACACAGCAGCAAAAAGCGACGTTTCGGGCTGTTAACCCTTACTCATGCTTATCTTATACAAAAATATTGCACAAAAAAGTTATAAGGACTTTACAAAGAGATACATACTGTATATTTTCATGTCTAAATATCTACAGTATATTTATGTATCAGGGTGGATTTGATTTAAATCAAAATGATTTAAATCACAATCTAAACCACTAGTCAATAATTGATTTAAATCAGGGTTTTCATTTTTACAATAATAACTTTTTAGATTATTTTTCTGGCTATATCAGACCAATACTGAATCAGCTATATACCATTAGCTATGCATAGATAGATTATTGAAATGAATGGAATTAGTGGGAGGTTAATTATCTCTAGTTTAGGTCTAGATTACAAGTGAAGCTTTATTTTAATGTGCCCCTGTAAAGGGGCAAATTCTCCTGTTTACGGGTGCACGTTACAAAACCAGCCATTACAAGTGGCTGGTAAATGCTCCCGCGAGCTCGCAGGAGCACTTTACGCTTAGCACAATTAACCAGAGGACCTCTGGTTAGTGAAAAAAATGTACTCCAATTTCCCAACAAATACAATGGACAGTAGTTAAAAATTAAATAAAATTATTAGCTTCTTCATATAATAAAATAAAAAAACTGCACTAAGCAGTTATAAGGGGTTAATGTATATACATTTACACACGTAAATATATATGTATATATTTATATACATATATATTTATTTTTTATTTATTTTATTTAAATAATTTTTATTGAAATATGGACAAAAGACTACAAACAAGCGTATATAAAACAGAATGAAAAAATAAAGTGGCATGCGTGCCTTACAGTATGAACCTTGCAATGCAATTGAAGACAAAGGGTATTAAAATTAAGGTTCAGAATGCAGTTATTAAATATTCAGTCCATTTTTGTAAACTGGGTGTTATTCTTATACATTGTAGAAAAGAAATTATTGATGGCGAGAAGCATGGGCAAAAACACATCCATCTGGAAATAAAGGCATAGATGAATTTGGAAAGCTAGGCATACTAGTCAGATACCAGAAAGTAAGGAGGGGTGGGGAGGAGGGAAAAAAAAAAAGGGGGGAAAGATGGGAGTGGGAAGGAAAGGGAACGATGAGGGCTAGGCTGAAGCAACATTGGTATATTTTATTCCATTATATGGGGTTGGAGAAGGGGAAGGGAGTCAGGTGAATGTACCTAACAGGTTATTGTCTGAGAGACTTCCATTGGTCCCAGATTTGTGAGTGTAATGTGGCTTTGTTGTTCTGAGTGAATATCGGGAGCTCCATAGTCTCAAGATATGTCATTATCTTGGTGACTTCACTCCACACTGGAGGGAGTTTCTGCTTCCATAGTCTAGCTATTGATAGCTTTGCTGCAGTTAGCATATAGACGCTGAGGAGATCCCCAGCTTTTGTTGTCGTTTTAATGTGGAGATGAAATAGTAAGGTCTGTGGGGTAACCCCGAATGAGGGGTCTAGGAGTTTTAATCTAAGAACCACCTCTTGCCAGAAGGGTTTTAACACATGGCACTCCCACCAAATGTGAGAGGGCGTACCAATAGAACCGCATTCTCTCCAGCAAAGGGGGGAATTAACTGGGGAGATTTTAAAAAGTCTAAGGGGGGTAAGGTGCCACTGAAGACATATTTTGATATGAAGTTCCAGTAAGTTTATACAATGAAAGGCCTGTCTGGTGAGTGACACGGCCTTGGACCACTCTTCCTGCTCAGCACTAAAATTAAGGGATCTCTCCCACGTAATGATATAAGCTGATTTATTGAAGATTGGGGGATTCAACAGGTCCTTGTATGAGGTTGCAAGCGTATGTGGGACTTTAATACCTGTCAGCCATCTCTTCTCCCAAGTGGTGGGTTCTCTTGGAGGGGAATCCAAAAAGCCCCAAGATTTCAGGAGGCTACGCACTCTCCAAAATTCAAAGCGTAGTACATATATATTTTTAATATACTGCCAAACACTGCACTAATTACTCCCTGCACTGCACTAGGTGCTTTGCCGTTCCTCGTGGCACATTCACATTGCGCCTAACTTGTAATACCAGCACACGTAAAAGCGCAATTTTGTGCTCCACTCGTAATCTAGGCCTTAATAGGTTAATCATTCATATTTTATCAACTGTTCAGCTTTACTTTATTGGAAGGAGAAAAATAATGATTACCTTAATAATGCAATTTAAATGGTTTTATTTAACTAAAGAAAAATAACCATTATCTTAATAATAGCAAATTAAATAGTTTTATTTAACTAAAACAATAACAATATACGTAATTTTTAATGCTTGCTCCTCTCTCCTCACACTTAGGTTCTTGTGCAAATCTATTCAACTCCAAACAATTTTCTATTCAGTGAGCTTCTTAAAATGTAGTATTGGTTACATATTCTGTGTACAAAGAGTTGCAGGGAAGCAATGGCATTAAAAGCTCAGTAAAGTCAAAACTTAACTGTCATGATTAAGAGAGAACATGCAATTTTTAACAATTTTCCAATTTACTTTTCTTATCTAATTTACTTTGTTCTCTTGGTATCCACTGTTGAAAAGCATACATAGGGATGCTTAGGAGCAATGCACTACTGTGAGCTAGCTGTTTGTCACTGTCTCACCCAATGAGTTCAGCTAGGCGCCAGTAGAGCATTTTTCTCCTTCAACAAAGGATACCAAGAGAATGAAGCAAATTTAATTACAGAAGTAAATCTGAAAATTGTATACTCTATATGAAACCCTACATTTTTTTCAGGATTTTGTCCCTTTCCAGTCTTTTTTTCAACTCTGTGAATCCTGTGATTGCCTTGGGTTACAGTCAACTGGGAGACTGTGAAGTCTCAGCTTGCCTATACTGCACCTGGATGATTGCAGTCCGCCTCCTAAAAGGTGGCAGACAATATAAGGAGCAGTGGTCTTATGGCCGCTGCTTCTTAACTTATGTTTCCGTCATTGGCTGATTGATAAATTTCCCCCATAGCCTCTGTTTATATGGAAAGTAAAAAGTATTTGCTCACACGCTAAACAGATGCACAAGAAGCTGAAATTAGAATATGTCAACTGTATTAACATATTCCTCCATAGAAGTCAATAGAGTGGAAAACAATATAACACCCTACTCGCGCACAAACCCGATCGCATATTCCCAAGTGCGCTAACCTGAAATGAAAATATTA